>NC_069499.1:1491044336-1491344336 GCF_027579735.1 Bombina bombina | reverse complement strand
ACACTAAGCTATGGTTGGGCATTTTATATGTAAAGTTCTAAATATATGTGTTTAAACTTATATTTGCCATGATTCAGGATAATCAGTATTCCTTCTTTCAGACTGTCAGTTTCATTATTTGGGATAATGCATATGAATAAATATTTTTTTCTTGCCTTTAAAAATTTTCAATTGACTTTTTTTCCCTGCGGGCTGTTAGGCTTGTGGGGGCAGAAAATGCTTCAATTTATTGCGTAATTTTTGGCGCAAACTTTTTTGGCGCAAAAATTTTGTCATTTCTGGCGCCGTAGTTGACGCCGTAAGTTTGTTCGTTGTTACATCATTTTTTGACGCATGTGTGTTCAGACGTTTTTTTTGCGCCAAAAAATGTGGGCGTCGTTTTCGGCGTCAGAGGATGTGGCGTCATACTTGGCGCCAAAAAATATGGGCGTTTTACTTAGCGCCAATAATGTGGGCGTCATACTTGGCGCCAAAAATGTGGGCGTCATACTTGTTCCACTTTTTCTCACATTATTTAAGTCTCACTTTTTTGTTGCTTCTGGTTGCTAGAAGCTTGTTTGTTTTACATTTTTTCCCATTCCTGAAACTGTCATTTAAGGAATTTGATAATTTTGCTTTATATGTTGTTTTTTTCTATTACATATTGCAAGATTTTTCGTACACTGTTCCTGTATCAAAACATGCTGAGGGATTCCTGTTGACTGAGATCAGTCCTACCAAAACTAAGTTAATTTATTTTAAATGTTATGAATGTTTATCTTTAGCTATAGTTTGTAATAAGTTATCATGATAAACTTTTACATGCAGAATCCATTTGTATTTATGCTTTATATATTGCTATTCTTTTTACATCTTATGTACAAGATATACTTAGAAAACTTATAAGAATATTTTTCTGATTCTATTTTAAAGGCTTTGTCTGACATCCCGCCTTCTAATAAAATTTTTAGGTCTTTTTCAAACTTTTTTTTGATGAAGTTTCAAAATGACCAACAACATACTGAATTATCCTTCTCTGATGGTGTTTTTTCTCATTCAGAATTTTTTCTTCATCAGATATTGAAACTAACAAATCTACTTTTTTATTTTTTAATAGAGTACATTTGTTCTTTGTTCAAAAGGTGTTGATTATTTTGGATATTGAAGTAGCTAGTTCTTTTGATTTAAAGACTAGCTAACATTTAAATTCTGCTTACTTATCTTCTGTGGTTTCTTCTGATGTTTTTTTTCCAGTTCCTGATACTAGGGAATGGAATAGGCAGTTAGTTTTCAGTTTTGAGGAAAGATTCCCCAAGTTAATGGGGCTATCTCTACTTCTGCTAAATATACTATTATTCTTAAAGAAAATAGTATTTATTTTTTTCCTTCAGATGGTCATATCTTATTTAAGGAAAATTATTTTCAGGTACTCTTCTTAGACCTGTAATTTATTTGGCTGATGTTGCAATTGCTTCATCTTTCTGGTTGGATACTTTAAGATCAAGTATCGGATTATGATTTGTTTAGCATTGTTAAAAGGACAAAATCTACTACTCATTTGGAGTTCAGACTAAGTGCTTTTGTATTGTCTTGTTTTCTTGCATTTGTTGATTGTGCAAGTCCAGTGTGTTGACTGGTCCTTTAACTTAATTAACATGCTAATAATTTCATTTGTGTTGTCATTTTATTAAATATTTTCGCAAATGAGGTTTAATCTATGTCTTTAGCTATTTTAGCTAGAAGAACTTTGTGATTTCAATCTTGGAATGCTAATTTGATTTTTAAAATCCATATTTCTTTTTTTCCAACATAATCAATTATTTGGTTCATAATTGGATTCAATTCTTTAACTGTTACTATGGGCTTTAAGATTGAGTTCTAAGACTAAAACTTTAAGCTTATATTAGTTTTCTGTTCTTACTAAGGAATGGAGTCCTGAATTCTTCCCCAAGTAACATGTTTATAATTGGAAGTTTTTTTCTTCATTCAATTAAGCTTTTTAAGAGTCTGCTCCCCAAATTTGCATGTAGGTGCGGTTCTTATTCCAGCTTGGCTGGTAGGGGGCAGGTTAAGACTTTTTTGAAATTTGTTTGGTTCTATTCGGTCCAAACTTCTTAGACTTTGGGTAAAGGATAGGATTCAGAGTAAAACCATCTGTGAGAAGTCTTTTTTTCTCTATCGTATTCCAGCTATTCCAGTAAGACTAACACTTTCCTGAAGTGTGTTTCAGACCTATATGTTTTGGGTACTAGTGAAGCGCGGCTGGTCACCCGTTGGGGCTCAAGCGCTGCTCAGACCTGGAGTCTTCTGGGGTATTTATTCCAGTTCCATTTTTAGGAACTGGGTTTTGGGGTTTTATTCAAGACTATTCATTGTTCCAAAGATAGAAAATCTTTTTGAATTGTCATATAAATGTACCATCTTTTAGAATGGTGTTTATATGGTCTATTCTGCCTTTTTGGTCAGTGATGGCATTATGTTTTTTTAGGAAAATGTATTTTCTCTTGTAAGGTGTATCCAGTCCACGGATCATCCATTACTTGTGGGATATTCTCTTTCCCAACAGGAAGTTGCAAGAGGATCACCCACAGCAGAGCTGCTATATAGCTCCTCCCCCAACTGCCATATCAAGTCATTCTCTTGCAACTCTCGACAAGCATGGCGGTAGTAAGAGAGAAGTGGTGAAAAGTAGTTGTTTTTTTTCTTCAATCAAAAGTTTGTTATTTTTAAATGGTACCGGAGTTGTACTATTTTGTCACAGGCAGAAAATAGAAGAAGAATCTGCCTGTGATCTCTATGATCTTAGCAGGTTGTAACTAAGATCCATTGCTGTTCTCACACATAACTGAAGAGAGAGGTAACTTCAGCTGGGGAATGGCGTGCAGGGTATCCTGCTATGAGGTATGTGAAGTTAAAAATTTTTTTCTAGAGATGGAAATGCTAGAAAATGCGGCTGATACCAGATTTATGTAAGGTAAGCCTGAATACAGTGATTTAATAGCGACTGGTATCATGCTTACTCTCAGAGGTAATACTCTTATAAATTTGCAATATAAAACGTTTTTGCTGGAATGTTTAAGCGTTTTTATATATGCTTTGGTGATAAAACTTTATTGGGGCCTAGTTTTTTTCCACATGGCTGGCTTAAATTTGCCTAGAAACAGTTTCCTGAGGCTCTCCACTGGTTTAACATGAGTGGGAGGGGCCTAATTTAGCGCTTAATTGCGCAGTAAAAATTACAGACTGAGCATCCAGCTTTCCTCAAGGAGTCCCCTGAATGCTATAGGACATCTCTAAAGGGCTCTTAGGCTTTTCAAAGTCGTTTGTTGGGAAGCAGAGCTGTGGCAGTTTGTTGTGACTGTTAAATAACGTCTATCGTTTTTTTGATCCGTTTTTTGAACTAAGGGGTTAATCATCCATTTGCAAGTGGGTGCAATGCTCTGTTCGCTTATTATACACACTGTAAAAATTTCGTTTGATTTACTGCCTTTTTTCACTGTTTTTCAAATTCTGACAAAATTTGTTTCTCTTAAAGGCACAGTACCGTTTTTATTTTTTGCTTGTTAACTTGATTTAAAGTGTTTTCCAAGCTTGCTGGTCTCATTGCTAGTCTGTTTAAACATGTCTGACATAGAGGAAACTCCTTGTTCATTATGTTTAGAAGCCATGGTGGAACCCCCTCTTAGAATGTGTACCAAATGTACTGATTTCACTTTAAGTAATAAAGATCATATTCTGTCTTTAAAAAATGTATCACCAGAGGAATCTGACGAGGGGGAAGTTATGCCGACTCACTCGCCCCACGTGTCAGATCCTTTGACTCCCGCTCAAGGGACTTACGCTCAAATGGCGCCAAGTATATCTAGGGCACCCATAGCGTTTACTTTACAAGACATGGTGGCGGTCATGGATAATACACTGTCAGCGGTATTATCCAGACTACCTGGGTTTAGAGGAAAGCGAGACAGCTCTGGAGTTAGAAGAAATACAGAGCATACTGACGCTTTAAGAGCTATGTCTGATACTCCCTCACAGTATGCAGAAGCTGAGGAAGGAGAGCTTCTTTCTGTGGGTGATGTTTCTGACTCAGGGAAGATGATTCAACCTGATTTTGAGATGTCTACATTTAAATTTAAGCTTGAACACCTCCGCGTATTGCTCAGGGAGGTTTTAGCTGCTCTGAATGACTGTGATAAAATTGCAGTGCCAGAGAAATTGTGTAGATTGGATAAATACTATGCAGTGCCGGTATGTACTGATGTTTTTCCAATACCTAAAAGGTTTACAGAAATTATTACTAAGGAATGGGATAGACCAGGTGTGCCGTTCTCTCCTCCTCCGATTTTTAAGAAAATGTTTCCAATAGATGCCACCACACAGGACTTATGGCAGACAGTCCCTAAGGTGGAGGGAGCAGTTTCTACCCTAGCGAAGCGTACTACTATCACTGTCGAGGACAGTTGTGCCTTCTCAGATCCAATGGATAAAAAGTTAGAGGGCTACCTTAAGAAAATGTTTATTCAACAAGGTTTTATTCTACAGCCCCTTGCATGCATTGCCCCAGTCACTACTGCTGCGGCTTTCTGGTTTGAGTCTCTGGAGGAGGCTTTACAGGTAGAGACTCCATTGGATGACATACTTGACAAGCTTAGAGCACTTAAGCTAGCCAATTCTTTTGTTTCTGATGCCATTGTTCATTTGACTAAACTAACGGCTAAGAATTCTGGTTTTGCTATACAGGAGCGCAGGGCGCTATGGCTTAAATCATGGTCAGCTGACGTCACTTCAAAGTCTAAGCTGCTTAACATTCCCTTCAAGGGGCAAACCCTATTCGGGCCTGGTTTGAAGGAGATCATTTCTGATATCACTGGAGGAAAAGGTCATGCCCTTCCTCAGGATAGGTCCAAATCAAGGGCCAAACAGACTAATTTTCGTGCCTTTCGAAACTTCAATGCGAGTGCGGCATCAACTTCCTCTAATGCAAAACAAGAGGGGACTTTTGCTCAGTCCAAGTCGGTCTGGAGACCTAACCAGACCTGCTACAAAGGTAAGCAGGCCAAAAAGCCTGCTGCTGCCTCTAAGACAGCATGAAGGATCGGCCCCCTATCCGGTAACAGATCTAGTAGGGGGCAGACTTTCGCTCTTCGCCCAGGCTTGGGCAAGAGATGTCTAGGATCCCTGGGCGTTGGAAATTATATCCCAGGGATATCTTCTGGACTTCAAAGCTTCCCATCCAAAAGGGAGATTTCATCTTTCACAATTATCTGCAAACCTGATAAAGAGAGAGGCATTCTTACACTGTGTTCAAGACCTCCTAGTTATGGGAGTGATCCATCCAGTTCCAAAGGAGAAACAGGGACAGGGTTTTTACTCAAATCTGTTTGTGGTTCCCAAAAAAGAGGGAACCTTCAGACCAATTTTGAATCTCAAGATCTTAAACAAATTCCTCAGAGTTCCATCATTCAAGATGGAGACTATTCGTACCATCCTACCTATGATCCAGGAGGGTCAATATATGACTACAGTGGATTTAAAGGATGCTTATCTTCACATTCCGATACACAAAGATCATCATCGGTTTCTCAGGTTTGCCTTCCTAGACAGGCATTACCAGTTTGTAGCTCTTCCCTTTGGATTAGCTACAGCCCCAAGAATCTTTACGAAGGTTCTGGGGTCACTTCTGGCAGGGGCATAGCAGTGGCCCCTTATTTAGACGACATCCTGATACAGGCATCAAAGTTCCAAATTGCCAAGTCTGATACGGACATTGTTCTGGCATTTCTGAGGTCGCATGGGTGGAAAGTGAACGAAGAAAAGAGTTCTCTATCCCCTCTCACAAGAGTTTCCTTCCTAGGAACTCTGATAGATTCTGTAGAAATGAAGATTTACCTGACAGAGACCAGTTTGTCAAAACTTCTAAATTCCTGCCGTGTTCTTTATTCCACTTCTCGCCCCTCGGTGGCTCAGTGTATGGAAGTAATCGGCTTAATGGTAGTGGCAATGGACATAGTGCCGTTTGCACGCCTACATCTCAGACCGCTGCAACTCTGCATGCTCAGTCAGTGGAATGGGGATTACACAGATTTGTCCCCTCTACTAAATCTGGATCAAGAGACCAGGGATTCTCTTCTCTGGTGGCTATCTCGGGTCCATCTGTCCAAAGGTATGACCTTTCGCAGGCCAGATTGGACAATTGTAACGACAGATGCCAGCCTTCTAGGCTGGGGGGCAGTCTGGAACTCCCTGTAGGCTCAGAGATCGTGGACTCAGGAGGTGACACTCCTTCCAATAAACATTCTGGAACTGAGAGCGAATTTCAATGCTCTTCAGGCTTGGCCTCAGCTAGCGACAATGAGGTTCATCAGATTTCAGTCGGACAACATCACGACTGTGGCTTACATCAACCATCAAGGGGGAACAAGGAGTTCCCTAGCGATGTTAGAAGTCTCAAAGATAATTCGCTGGGCAGAGACTCACTCTTGCCACCTATCAGCTATCCATATCCCAGGTGTAGAGAACTGGGAGGCGGATTTTCTAAGTCGCCAGACTTTTCATCCGGGGGAGTGGGAACTCCATCCGGAGGTGTTTGCATAATTGATTCATCGTTGGGGCAAACCAGAACTGGATCTCATGGCGTCTCGCCAGAACGCCAAACTTCCTTGTTACGGATCCAGGTCCAGGGATCCCAAGGCGACGCTGATAGATGCTCTAGCAGCACCTTGGTCTTTCAACCTGGCTTATCTGTTTCCACCGTTTCCTCTGCTCCCTCGTCTGATTGCCAAAATCAAGCAGGAGAGAGCATCAGTGATCTTGATAGCGCCTGCGTAGCCACGCAGGACTTGGTATGCAGATCTGGTGGACATGTCATCCTTTCCACCATGGACTCTGCCGCTGAGACAGGATCTTCTAATTCAAGGTTCTTTCAACCATCCAAATCTAATTTCTCTGAGACTGACTGCCTGGAGATTGAACGCTTGATTTTGTCAAAGCGTGGCTTCTCCGAGTCAGTCATTGATACCTTAATTCAGGCACGAATGCCTGTCACCAGGAAAATCTGTCATAAGATATGGCGTAAATATCTTTATTGGTGTGACTCCAAGGGTTACTCATGGAGTAAAGTCAGGATTCCCAGGATATTATCTTTTCTCCAAGAAGGATTGGAAAAAGGATTGTCAGCTAGTTCCTTAAGGGGACATATTTCTGCTCTGTCTATTCTTTTGCACAAGCGTCTGGCAGATGTTCCAGACGTTCAGGCATTTTGTCAGGCTTTAGGTAGAATCAAGCCTGTATTTAAACCTGTTGCTCCACCATGGAGCTTAAATTTGGTTCTTAAAGTTCTTCAAGGGGTTCCGTTTGAACCTCTTCATTCCATAGATATCAAACTTTTATCTTGGAAAGTTATTTTTTTGGTAGCTATTTCCTCGGCTCGTAGAGTTTCTGCCTTACAATGTGATTCTCCTTATCTGATTTTCCATGCAGATAAGATAGTTCTGCTTACCAAACCTGAGTTTTTATGGTATCTAATAAGAATATCAATCAAGAGATTGTTGTTCCATCATTGTGTCCTAATCCTTCTTCAAAGAAGGAACGTCTATTACACAATCTTGACGTGGTTCGTGTTTTAAAATATTATTTACAAGCTACTAAAGATTTTCGTCAAACATCTGCTTTGTTGTCTACTCTGGACAGAGGAGAGGCCAAAAGGCTTCGGCAACCTCTCTTTCGTTTTGGCTAAGAAGCATCATCCGCTTAGCTTATGAGACTGCTGGCCAGCAGCCTCCTGAAAGGATTACAGCTCATTCTACTAGAGCTGTGGCTTCCACATGGGCCTTTAAAAATGAGGCTTCTGTTGAACAGATTTGCAAGGCGGCGACTTGGTCTTCGCTTCATACCTTTTCAAAATTCTATAAATTTGATACTTTTGCTTCTTCGGAGGCTATTTTTGGGAGAAAGGTTTTACAGGCAGTGGTACCTGCCTTGTCCCTCCCTTCATCCGTGTACTTTAGCTTTGGTATTGGTATCCCACAAGTAATGGATGATCCGTGGACTGGTTACACCTTACAAGAGAAAACATAATTTATTTTGTTATTTAAAACATAGTCATAGTCATAGTCACCACTGCACCCTATGGTTTCTCCTTTCTCTGCTTGTCTTTGGTCGAATGACTGGATATGGCAGTTGGGGGAGGAGCTATATAGCAGCTCTGCTGTGGGTGATCCTCTTGCAACTTCCTGTTGGGAAGGAGAATATCCCACAAGTAATGGATGATCCGTGGACTGGATACACCACAAGAGAAATAAATTTATCAGGTAAGCAAAAATTATGTTTCTTACCTGGGGTATAGTCTTTTTGCAATTGACTGTCATTTTAAATTCGCAGGCAGAATTAGGCACGCGAGGGCGCAAAATGCCACACTATATTGCGTAATTTTTGGCTCGAGATTTTTTTGGCGGGAAGTTACGTTCGATGACGCAAATTCATAATTTCTGGCGTCTTTGTCGACGCAGAGTCCTTTCTCAAGGTTGCGTCGTCAATGGCGCAAGTGTCATTTCCGGATGTTGTTAGCGCCAACATTTTTTCTCAGTTTGTTTATGCGTCATTCTTGGCGCCTTTTTTCTCTATCAGAGGGCTATGCTGTTGCATTTTTTCCCATTCTTGAAACTGCCATATAAGGAAATTGATAATTTTGCTTTATAGGTTGTTTTTTCTCTTACATTTTGCAATATGTCTCAATCTGTTCCTGTCTCAGAAAAAAATGTTGGAATCCTGCTGACTGATAAGTTTTACCAAAGCTAAGTACATTTGTTGTAATTTTATGAAGATTATATCTCCAGCTGTGGTTTGTAATAAGTTGTCATGATAAACTTTTACATGCAGAGAATGTGTCCATCAGTAATAATACATTGCCTGTTGCTGTTCCTTTAACATCTAATGTACAAGATATACCTGTAAATTTATAAGAATTATTTGCTGATTGCATTCAGAAGGCTTTGTCTGCCATCCCGCCTTCTAATAAATGTAAAGGTCTTTTTAAACTTCTCATAAAGTTGATGAAATTTCAAATGACCGACAAAAAACCTGAATTATTCTCCTCTGATGAGGATCTATCTGATACAGGGGTGTGATTAAAAGATGCTACACTCTGTCTCTCAAAAGCTAATCCCAAACAAGGTGAACCAACCTCAAAGGTCCACCCAAATACAATGTGAAAAAAGGGGGGGGGGCAATGGGATAGTGCTAGAATAGCTGAGAGATAATGATGAAAATAAAAAACTCTAATGGGATCACAAAAATTACCAATATTATGGGAATAATAATAATAAAAAATGTATAATAAAATGTATACTAAATACAATAACGCCACAAATGGATGAATAGCAACAATATTGCAAGTAGGATAATAGGTTTGAAAAGAAAACCTAATAACTATAATAGTTCAGAATGTCTCTCAAAAGGACTAAATGGTCAGTGTCATATACCACCTAATATTTTGAGCAAAGCCTTATGAATAAAAATAAATGTGTTTAAATCAAGTAATAAAATTTATTAAATAACAAACAACATTTGATGTATGTAACAAGTAAATTCTAAATAGATGCCGGCATCAATAAAATAGTGTTCCAAACTTACTAAGATTAGACACACAATATGATAAAAACATAAAGATAAAAATCTAAAGATAAAGATAAAAATCACTAGTTAATAATGTTTGATAGTACTCGATATGAGGCAATAAAGTTAATAAAATGTGCAATAAAGTTGATGAAATGTGCAATGGTATGTATAAATAAATGTATCAAATATAAATGTATCATATATATTGGAAACCTGTATCCTTTATGGCTCCCGCAATAATACTGTGTGACAATAGGGTGGTCTGTGTGAGTTCAAGTTTGCCCTATGATTCCTAATGTCCCCAGGGCATGTGGCAGACTTCCAAGTGTCAATAGAATCACTGATTCAGAAACCTGATAGTTTCTCCGTTAACCCGTCGGCAAATTCCTGAGCTGTGGTCCATACAGCGTAATGGATCCTCGGCGTGTGAAGCAAACGGTTATAGCAGTGTTTCCTCGTTGTAATTGAACAAGGTCCTGGTGAAAGTTCAAAGTAATTACGTTAGGGTATACTTGAAGCAATGTATTTACCCCGGTGTTAGGAAGATTAATGAATTAGGTGGGTTCGTGAAAGTAGGTGCTGGGACAGGGATTACACATATAGAGACAGCTCAACAGATATTAAGACCTGCTCAATGTACCTGCCCTATCTACTCACAA
This sequence comes from Bombina bombina, assembly GCF_027579735.1. Taxonomy (NCBI): domain Eukaryota; kingdom Metazoa; phylum Chordata; class Amphibia; order Anura; family Bombinatoridae; genus Bombina; species Bombina bombina. The sequence goes on along the minus strand of NC_069499.1, from coordinate 1,491,334,083 downwards.
TACCACACCGGTGAATGAGTTAGTATATATCCAAAGTCAGTAGACTAAGCAAATCTAGGCGTTTCAGCCGCCAGAGACCTTTATCAAGATGCTTACTAGGTCCGTTGTTCACTTTAAATAACCGGTGTTCTGTGTTCATTGGATGAGACCCAACCTATGAGATTTGTTCGTTTGGTGATGCAGCTTCATATAAAAATCAGTTTACCTATACGTGTGTAATATTAAACCCTAACACAATTTGTAGTAGTTATATATTCTGATTTATGATAAGAGCATATATAGAGAAGTATTTTATACATATATACAGTATATTTCAAACGTACATGATAAAATGTTTAATCTGTTTAGTGTGATATATCTTATTTCTAAGGCTTTGCTCAAATAGAAATTTCTTTCATGTAATTAGCAAGAGTCCATGAGCTATTGACGTATGGGATATACATTCCTACCAGGAGGGGCAAAGTTTTCCAAACCTCAAAATGCCTATAAATACACCCCTCACCACACCCACAATTCAGTTTTACAAACTTTGCCTCCCATGGAGGTGGTGAAGTAAGTTTGTGCTAGATCTACGTTGATATGCGCTTCGCAGCAGGCTGAAGCCCGGTTTTCCTCTCAGAGTGCAGTGAATGTCAGAGGGATGTGAAGAGAGTATTGCCTATTTGAATACAATGGTCTTCCTCTAGGGGATCTATTTAATAGGTTCTCTCTTATTGGTCATAGAGATTTCTTCTCCTACCTCCCTTTTCAGATCGACGATATACTCTTATATACCATTACCTCTACTGATTCTCGTTTCAGTACTGGTTTGGCTATCTACTTTATGTAGATAAGTGTCTTAGGGTAAGTAAGTCTTATTTTATTTATGACACTCTAAGCTATGGTTGGGCACTTTATATGTAAAATTCTAAATGTATGTGTTTAAACTTATATTTGCCATGATTCAGGATAATCAGTATTCCTTCATTCAGACTGTCAGTTTCATTATTTGGGATAATGCATATGAATATTTTTTTTCTTACCCTAAAAATTTTCAATTGACTTTTTTCCCTGTGGGCTATTATTGCTTCATTCTTGCGTCATTCTTGGCGCAAACTTTTTTGGTGCAAAATTCTGTCATTTCCGGCGCCATAGTTGACGCCGGAAGTTTGTTCGTGGTTGCGTCATTTTTTGACGTATGTGTGTTACAGACGTTTTTTGCGCCAAAAATGTGGGCGTCGTTTTTGACGTCAGAGGATGTGGCGTCATACTTGGCACCAAAAAATATGGGCGTTGTATTTGGCGCCAATAATTTGGGCGTCATACTTGGCGCCAAAAAATGTGGGCGTCATTCTGGTCTCCACCTTTTTTCACATTATTTAAGTCTCACTTTTTCATTGCTTCTGGTTGCTAGAGGCTTGTTTATGTTGCATCTTTTCCCATTCCTTAAACTGTCATTTAAGGAGTTTGATAATTTTGCTTTATATGTTGTTTTTTCTATTACATATTGCAAGATGTCACAACCTGACCCTGGATCAGAATCTACTTCTGGAAAGACGCTGCCTGATGCTGGTTCTACCAAAGTGTCATGTTCTGTCTCAGGATATCATGTGAGAGCCTCATTGTCTGGAACAGTTGCTTTAAAGGAAGATTAGTAGAAGCCATACTGATTGAAAATGAAAACAAATTTATTAACAACAAAATACTTTGTTTAAGCAAATACTTGCAGAATATTTAAATATGCTACTCAGGTATGTTAAGACCACATACAGCAGGAGTGAAAATAAACAAACAAAGTAAGCAGAGATGCAGATTCAAAAAGGAAAGTCTTTCTCCTGGTAATAACTGAAATGTAAGATTTGCACAAGGCAGAAAACAACTTGTAAACATTTAGCAGGTTTAAAGGTAAAGTCTTTCTCCTGGTAATTGCTGAGTGCAGGATTTGCACAAGGCAGGATACAAACTTGTGAACTGGTAACTGGTTTAAAGGTAAAGTCTTTCTCCTGGTAATACCTTGTAAACAGGTGCAAAGGTGAAGTCTTTCTCCTGGCAATAGCTGAGTGCAGGAATTTGCATAAAGCAGGAAACAAACTTGAAGATTGGTAACAGGTTTAAAGGTAAAGGCTTTCTCCTGGCAATACCTTGTAAACAGGTGCAAAGGTGAAGTCTTTCTCCTGGCAATAGCTGAGTGCAGGAATTTGCATAAAGCAGGAAACAAACTTGAAGATTGGTAACAGGTTTAAAGGTAAAGGCTTTCTCCTGGTAATACCTTGTAAACAGGTGCAAAGGAAATCTTTCTCCAAAGAAGTACAGGAAACAGGTTCTGACTTGACAAAACAGATCCAATGTGAAGACAAAAATGCAGACTAAAAGCCATCCTTAAATAGGGAGGTTTTGCACAGGGTTGGTTCTGATTAATTTCAGAATTGAGAACACCTGTGTGTTGCACAGGTGTAATAACAAGTAAGGCAAATAGTTATTTATCAGATCTTTTAAGATCCATGCTATTGCTAGAACTGGCTGTGGCTCAACATGTAAGCAAACAGAAATAGCAACCACAGAGCCACAGGTTCAAATCCCCACACAGCCCTTCTTAGCAGAATGCCTCCCAGACCTTTTCTTTTTCTTTTTCGTCTGGAGGCTTGGTTCATGACAGATGCCCCCTCCAAAGAGTGCACTCTGGGCGCTCAAAGCCTGTTCAAACATCTGAAGGTGGGATTTACGAACAAGTGTTCCATTTGAAGCCCTAATACAATCAGATGGAATGTATTCTTTGCTTGGAACAGCTGCCTGAGATTGGGGACCCTTAGAAGATATCCCTGTAGGCATAACAAGAGCTGAAAAGCCAAGACAGTTTTGATTTAGAGGTTCCTGATTATACCCAGCAGCTTGCAATGGACTGGCTGATGGGCATTGTACCTCCGGGTAGGAAAAGACCTCTCCTTCAGAGTCAAGGAATTCGTTATCTGGGTCATATCTGCCTGATGGGTAGAGTACCTCCGGGTAAGGTATGACCTCTCCTTCAGAGTCCAGGAATTCATTTTCTGTGTCATTTATATCCAATTCAACCATCTCATCCAATTCTTTCTCAGTCAATGAGTAGCTGGGTGAAGGTGGTACAAGGAGGTGTGGATCTTTAGAATTGGCAGAGTCTGATTCAGCTGGAAGGTTTGTCACTTTTATGTCTGATGAGTGACTTTTGTTAGCTGGATCTCCAGCCAGGGCAGAAACAAGGTAATGTGCAGGATTTCCAGGAGGTATTTTTGCAGAGTTCCCCAATGTGGTTGATGCAGAAACAGACGCAGTGGTATGGGTAATGGATGTAGTTGGAGTTGTACTCCCAATGACCATCTGTTTCAAATCAGGTACCATTTCTTGAAGCGTGTTAGAAACGGTTGTTTGTAGAATAGATGTATTCTCCATAGCTGGGTCATCTCCAGGGGTATCATACAGTTTGCTAGTGGAAGTATAATTTGTTCCCTTAACATCAGAGTTCATTTTCAACTTGGCTGTATCTTGACTTGATCCTCTAGGAGGTCTTACTGGACACCCTGTGATGCGGTGACCAGGTCCCCCACAATAGAAACAGAGGTTAAGTTGTCTTCGCCGAATTTTCTACTCTTCTGTTAAGGGTTCTTTAAAACCTTTCCTTGTTTGGGAGGTAACTTTAGACAAGGTTTCGGTTGGGAGAGATAACATTTCCACCAGCTCCATAAAGTTAATGAGTATGTCCTTAATAAACTTTAACACTGAATCCAATACAGCAATAATCCCAGAGGGCTCTCTTTTATGGTCTTCACATTCTGTCATGTTCTGTCTCAGGATATCATGTGAGAGCCTCATTGTCTGGAACAGTTGCTTTAAAGGAAGATTAGTAGAAGCCATACTGATTGAAAATGAAAACAAATTTATTAACAACAAAATACTTTGTTTAAGCAAATACTTGCAGAATATTTAAATATGCTACTCAGGTATGTTAAGACCACATACAGCAGGAGTGAAAATAAACAAACAAAGTAAGCAGAGATGCAGATTCAAAAAGGAAAGTCTTTCTCCTGGTAATAACTGAAATGTAAGATTTGCACAAGGCAGAAAACAACTTGTAAACAGGTAGCAGGTTTAAAGGTAAAGTCTTTCTCCTGGTAATTGCTGAGTGCAGGATTTGCACAAGGCAGGATACAAACTTGTGAACTGGTAACTGGTTTAAAGGTAAAGTCTTTCTCCTGGTAATACCTTGTAAACAGGTGCAAAGGTGAAGTCTTTCTCCTGGCAATAGCTGAGTGCAGGAATTTGCATAAAGCAGGAAACAAACTTGAAGATTGGTAACAGGTTTAAAGGTAAAGGCTTTCTCCTGGCAATACCTTGTAAACAGGTGCAAAGGAAATCTTTCTCCTGGCAATGGCCAAGTGCAGGAATTGCATAAAGCAGGAAACAAACTTGTAGATTGGTAACAGGTTTAAAGGTAAAGGCTTTCTCCTGGTAATACCTTGTAAACAGGTGCAAAGGTGAAGTCTTTCTCCTGGCAATAGCTGAGTGCAGGAATTTGCATAAAGCAGGAAACAAACTTGAAGATTGGTAACAGGTTTAAAGGTAAAGGCTTTCTCCTGGTAATACCTTGTAAACAGGTGCAAAGAAAATCTTTCTCCAAAGAAGTACAGGAAACAGGTTCTGACTTGACAAAACAGATCCAATGTGAAGACAAAAATGCAGACTAAAAGCCATCCTTAAATAGGGAGGTTTTGCACAGGGTTGGTTCTGATTAATTCCAGAATTGAGAACACCTGTGTGTTGCACAGGTGTAATAACAAGTAAGGCAAATAGTTATTTATCAGATCTTTTAAGATCCATGCTATTGTTAGAACTGGCTGTGGCTCAACATGTAAGCAAACAGAAATAGCAACCACAGAGCCACAGGTTCAAATCCCCACACTGCCCTTCTTAGCAGAATGCCTCCCAGACCTTTTCTTTTTCTTTTTCGTCTGGAGGCTTGGTTCATGACACAAAGTTAAGTGCATTTGTTGTAAACTTTTGGTAACTGTTCCTCTGGCTGTAGTTTGTGTTAGTTGTCATGATAAACTTTCTAACGCAGATAGTGTCGCCTTTAGTAATAATCCTTTACCTGTTGTTTTTCCTTCAACATCTAATGTTCAGGATGTCCCTGTTAATGTAAAAGAATTTGTTTCTAATTCTATTAGGAAGGCTCTGTCTGTCATTCCTCCTTCCAGTAAACGTAAAAGGTCTTTTAAAACTTCTCATATTTCAGATGAATTTTTAAGTGACCGCCATCATTCTGACTTATCTGTTTCTGATGAGGATCTATCTGGTTCAGAAGATTCTGCTTCAGATATTGACACTGATAAATCTTCATATTTATTTAAGTTGGAGTTTATTCGTTCTTTAATTAAAGAAGTGTTGATTGCATTAGATATGGAGGAGTCTAGTCCTCTTGATACTAAATCTACTAAGCGTTTAAATTCAGTTTTTAAACCTCATGTAGTTATTCCAGAAGTTTTTCCAGTTCCCGATGCTATTTCAGAAGTAATTTCTAGGGAATGGAATAGTCTGGGTACTTCATTTACTCCTTCTCCAAGGTTTAAGAAATTGTACCCTGTGCCAACTGATAGATTAGAATTTTGGGACAAAATCCCTAAAGTTGATGGGGCTATCTCTACTCTTGCTAAACGTACTTCTATTCCTACGGCGGATAGTACTTCCTTTAAGGATCCTTTAGATAGGAACAGAAAAAGAGAGGGTGTAATACACACCAATGTGTATTCCCACCCTTAGGGGGCGCCTCCTATAACCTATCAAACAAAAACACAAATATAAAACAGAATTGATACCTAGAAAATATATAATTATAATAGTGTACCAATAGAAAATGTCCAATATGGTGATGATATAATCCCAATCAGTAGTGAGTCCAATAAACAGTAGGCAGCTCTCAGTCTTAGGATGGTCTTCCTGATAGATGGGTAACTAGAAAAAGAGAGAACACAGAGGCGCCAAACATGGCCTAGTACAGCCAAAAAACAAAAAATGTATCCACACAAGTAACAATTGAGTACTCACAAAGGAGACGCACCCATTGGTGCTATTGGGGCAGACTGGAGCCTCTCAGTGGTCCAGCTCACTGGTGCACATCAGGAGTCAATTGTAGTCCTTGGTAGTAGTAGTTAAAAGATTCCTGAGTGAACACAAAATATGCAAACCATAGCCCAGTAACGTTTTGACAAGTAATTGGTGAACTGAGCAATCTTACTTACAAGATCCAGAGCACCTGCAGGTGCCTAAACAGCAGACTGGAACCAAACAGTCGCCCAGTAGACTGATACCTCCAGGTGAAAGCAGGATAACTCTTAGGTGCCAATATAGGTGTTAGCAGCATTCAAAAGGTAATAAAGAACTCCATTGAGGAAAGCAAGTGTACATCTAAAAAATCTTTATTTAAAATGCGACGCGTTTCTCAGCTATATCTAGCTGTTTCATCAGGCTAAAAAATATTATTATAAAACACATTCAGAGTACACTTGCTTTATACCAAATCTATACCTACTCCTTAGCCAATCAGATTGCTCTAACCTTAATGACTATCAAGTGTTAGCACCTGTCTGCAAACAGGTTGGTATGGTAACCATCAGCCCAAATATAGTTCAGTGCAATAACCTAACCTCAGCAGACCATAATATTGGCAAAATGATCATCTGTATACATATTAATACAAAAGGTGTAATGCAATATACCAGACAATCATTGTATATTGTTAATGATAAACATAAACATAACTCTGTTGTGAATAAAACAAACATTTCCTGTAAAATTGTACTAACAAAAAGTACATGAGCAAGTGAGAGCAAATACATATATTATTTAGTATAGTATTTGCTCTCACTTTCGTCAGAATAAGGAACAGAAGCCTGACCATTCCCCTAAAGGAACGGTTTCCGTTTGGAAACCTTCTCCAGTCTGGAATAAATCCAAGCCTTTTAGAAAGTCAAAACCAGCTCCCAAATCCGCATGAAGGTGCGGCCCTCCTTCCCTACCAGGCAGGTTACGAAAAATTTGGCAGAAATTTGGATCAATTCGATTCACAGTCTTTGGATTGAGAACATTGTTTCACAAGGGTACAGAATAGGTTTTAAGGTAAGGCCGCCTGTGAGAAGATTTTCTCTTGTTAAGTGTATCCAGTCCACGGATCATCCATTACTTAATGGGATATTCTCCTTCCCAACAGGAAGTTGCAAGAGGATCACCCACAGCAGAGCTGCTATATAGCTCCTCCCCTCACTGCCATATCCAGTCATTCTCTTGCAACTCTCAACTAAGATGGAGGTCGTAAGAGGACTGTGGTGTTTTATACTTAGTTTATTTCTTCAATCAAAAGTTTGTTATTTTTAAATGGTACCGGAGTGTACTGTTTATCTCAGGCAGTATTTAGAAGAAGAATCTGCCTGCGTTTTCTATGATCTTAGCAGAAGTGACTAAGATCCTTTGCTGTTCTCACATATTCTGAGGAGTGAGGTAACTTTCTTAGGGGGAATAGCGTGCAGGTTTTCCTGTAATAAGGTATGTGCAGTTAAAATATTTTTCTAGGGATGGAATTTGCTAGAAAATGCTGCTGATACCGAAGTAATGTAAGTAAAGCCTTAAATGCAGTGATAGCGACTGGTATCAGGCTTATTAATAGAGATACATACTCTTATAAAAGTGTATTTTAAAACGTTTGCTGGCATGTTTAATCGTTTTTTTACATATGTTTGGTGATAAAACTTATTGGGGCCTAGTTTTTTCCACATGGCTGGCTTGAATTTTGCCTAGAAACAGTTCCCTGAGGCATCCCACTGTTGTAATATGAGTGGGAGGGGCCTATTTTGGCGTTTTTTTGCACAGCAAAAATACAGACACAGACATCCAGCTTCTTCCTGCATGTCCAAGGACTTCTCTGAAGGGCTCAAAAGGCTTCAAAAGGTAAGGGAGGTAAAAAGCCACAGTAGAGCTGTGGCAGTTGTGGTGACTGTTTAAAAAACGTTTTTGTCATTTGTTATTCCGTTTTTGGTATTAAGGGGTTAATCATCCATTTGAAAGTGGGTGCAATGCTCTGCTAACTTATTACATACACTGTAAAAATTTTGTTAGTGTAACTGCATTTTTTCACTGTTATTTCAAAATTTGGGAAAATTTGTGTTTCTTAAAGGCGCAGTAACGTTTTTTATATTGCTTGTAAACTTGTTTTAAAGTGTTTTCCAAGCTTGCTAGTCTCATTGCTAGTCTGTTTAAACATGTCTGACACAGAGGAACATACTTGTTCATTATGTTTGAAAGCCATGGTGGAGCCCCATAGGAGAATGTGTACTAAATGTATTGATTTCACCTTAAACAGTAAAGATCAGTCTTTATCTATAAAAGAATTATCACCAGAGGGTTCTGTCGAGGGGGAAGTTATGCCGACTAACTCTCCCCACGTGTCAGACCCTTCGCCTCCCGCTCAGGGGACGCACCCTAATATGGCGCCAATTACATCAGGGACGCCCATAGCCATTACCTTGCAGGACATGGCTGCAATCATGAATAATACCCTGTCAGAGGTATTATCTAGATTGCCTGAATTAAGAGGCAAGCACGATAGCTCTGGGGTTAGGAGAGATACCGAGCGCGCAAATGCTGTTAGAGCCATGTCTGATACTGCGTCACAGTATGCAGAACATGAGGACAGAGAGCTTCAGTCTGTGGGTGACATCTCTGACTCGGGGAAACCTGATTCAGAGATTTCAAATTTTAAATTTAAGCTTGAGAACCTCCGTGTATTGCTTGGGGAGGTATTAGCTGCTCTGAATGACTGTAACACAGTTGCAATTCCAGAGAAATTGTGTAGGCTGGATAGATACTATGCGGTGCCGGTGTGTACTGACGTTTTTCCTATACCTAAAAGGCTTACAGAAATTATTAGCAAGGAGTGGGATAGACCCGGTGTGCCCTTTTCCCCACCTCCTATATTTAGAAAAATGTTTCCAATAGACACCACTACACGGGACTTATGGCAGACGGTCTCTAAGGTGGAGGGAGCAGTTTCTACTTTAGCAAAGCGTACCACTATCCCGGTTGAGGACAGTTGTGCTTTTTCAGATCCAATGGATAAAAAATTGGAGGGTTACCTTAAGAAAATGTTTATTCAACAAGGTTTTATTTTACAGCCCCTTGCATGCATTGCGCCTGTCACTGCTGCGGCGGCATTCTGGTTTGAGGCCCTGGAAGAGGCCATCCAGACAGCTCCATTGAATGAAATTATTGACAAGCTTAGAACGCTTAAGCTAGCTAACTCATTTGTTTCTGATGCCATTGTTCATTTGACTAAACTAACGGCTAAGAATTCCGGATTCGCCATCCAGGCGCGTAGGGCGCTGTGGCTTAAATCCTGGTCAGCTGACGTGACTTCAAAGTCTAAATTACTCAACATTCCTTTCAAGGGGCAGACCTTATTCGGGCCTGGCTTGAAGGAAATTATTTCTGACATTACTGGAGGCAAGGGTCATACCCTTCCTACGGAGAGGGCCAAATCAAAGGCCAAACAGTCTAATTTTCGTGCCTTTCGAAATTTCAAGGCAGGAGCAGCATCAACTTCCTCCGCTTCAAAACAAGAGGGAACTGTTGCTCATTCCAGACAGGCCTCAAGAAAGAGGGAACCTTCAGACCAATCTTGGATCTAAAGATCTTAAACAAATTCCTCAGAGTTCCATCATTCAAAATGGAAACTATTAGGACCATCCTACCCATGATCCAAGAGGGTCAGTACATGACCACAGTGGACTTAAAGGATGCCTACCTTCACATACTGATTTACAAAGATCATCATCGGTTCCTAAGGTTTGCCTTTCTAGACAGGCATTACCCATTTGTAGCTCTTCCCTTCGGGTTGGCCACTGCCCCGAGAATTTTTACAAAGGTTCTGGGCTCACTTCTGGCGGTTCTAAGACCGCGAGGCATAGCGGTGGCTCCGTATCTAGACGACATCCTGATACAGGCGTCAAGCTTTCAAATTGCCAAGTCTCATACAGAGATAGTTCTGGCATTTCTGAGGTTGCATGGGTGGAAAGTGAACGTGGAAAAGAGTTCTCTATCACCACTCACAAGAGTCTCCTTCCTAGGGACTCTTATAGATTCTGTAGAGATGAAAATTTACCTGACTGAGTCCAGGTTATCAAAACTTCTAAATGCTTGCCGTGTCCTTCATTCCATTCCACGCCCGTCAGTGGCTCAGTGCATGGAAGTAATCGGCTTAATGGTAGCGGCAATGGACATTGTGCCATTTGCCCTCCTGCATCTCAGACCACTGCAATTATGCATGCTAAATCAGTGGAATGGGGATTACTCAGATTTGTCCTCTCTACTAAATCTGGATCAAGAGACCAGAGATTCTCTTCTCTGGTGGCTTTCTCGGGTCCATCTGTCCAAGGGTATGACCTTTCGCAGGCCAGATTGTACGATTGTAACAACAGATGCCAGCCTTCTAGGTTGGGGCGCAGTCTGGAACTCCCTGAAGGCTCAGGGATCGTGGACTCAGGAGGAGAAACTCCTCCCAATAAATATTCTGGAGTTAAGAGCAATATTCAATGCTCTTCTAGCTTGGCCTCAGTTAGCAACCCTGAGGTTTATCAGATTTCAGTCGGACAACATCACGACACTGGCTTACATCAACCATCAAGGGGGAACCAGGAGTTCCCTAGCGATGTTAGAAGTCTCAAAGGTAATTCGCTGGGCAGAGTCTCACTCTTGCCACCTGTCAGCGATCCACATCCCAGGCGTAGAGAACTGGGAGGCGGATTTTCTAAGTCGTCAGACTTTTCATCCGGGGGAGTGGGAACTCCATCCGGAGGTGTTTGCTCAACTGGTCCATCGTTGGGGCAAACCAGAACTGGATCTCATGGCGTCTCGCCAGAACACCAAGCTTCCTTGTTACGGATCCAGGTCCAGGGACCCGGGAGCGACGCTGATAGATGCTCTAGCAGCTCCTTGGTTCTTCAACCGTTTCCTCTGCTCTCTCAACTGATTGCCAAAATCAAGCAGGAGAGAGCATCAGTGATTCTGATAGCGCCTGCGTGGCCACGCAGGACCTGGTATGCAGACCTAGTGGAAATGTCATCCTTTCCACCATGGACTCTGCCTCTGAGGCAGGACCTTCTAATTCAAGGTCCTTTCAATCATCCAAATCTAATTTCTCTGAGACTGACTGCATGGAGATTGAACGCTTGATTCTATCAAGGCGTGGCTTCTCCGAGTCAGTCATTGATACCTTAATACAGGCACGAAAGCCTGTCACCAGGAAAATCTACCATAAGATATGGCGTAAATATCTTTATTGGTGTGAATCCAAGAATTACTCATGGAGTAAGGTTAGGATTCCTAGGATATTGTCCTTTCTCCAAGAGGGTTTGGACAAAGGATTATCAGCTAGTTCTTTAAAAGGACAGATTTCTGCTCTGTCTATTCTTTTGCACAAGCGTCTGGCAGAGGTTCCAGACGTCCAGGCATTTTGTCAGGCTTTGGTTAGAATTAAGCCTGTGTTTATAACTGTTGCTCCCCCGTGGAGCTTAAACTTGGTTCTTAAAGTTCTTCAAGGAGTTCCGTTTGAACCCCTTCATTCCATTGATACTAAACTTTTATCTTGGAAAGTTCTGTTTTTGATGGCTATTTCCTCGGCTCGAAGAGTCTCTGAGCTATCCGCCTTACAATGTGATTCTCATCTGATTTTTCATGCAGTTAAGGTAGTTCTGCGTACCAAACCTGGGTTTTTACCTAAGGTGGTTTCTAACAAGAATATCAATCAAGAGATTGTTGTTCCATCAATGTGTCCTAATCCTTCTTCAAAGAAGGAACATCTTTTACATAATCTGGACGTAGTCCGTACCTTGAAGTTTTACTTACAAGCTACTAAAGATTTTTGCAAAACATCTTCCCTGTTTGTCGTTTACTCTGGACAGAGGAGAGGTCAAAAAGCTTCGGTAACCTCTCTTTCCTTTTGGCTTCGGAGTATAATTCGCTTAGCCTATGAGACTGCTGGACAGCAGCCCCCTGAAAATATTACAGCTCATTCTACTAGAGCTGTGGCTTCCACCTGGGCCTTTAAAAATGAGGCCTCTGTTGAACAGATTTGCAAGGCTGCGACTTGGTCTTCGCTTCATACCTTTTCAAAATTTTACAAATTTGATACTTTTGCTTCTTCGGAGGCTGTTTTTGGGAGAAAGGTTCTTCAGGCAGTGGTTCCTTCCGTTTAATCCTGCCTTGTCCCTCCCATCATCCGTGTACTTTAGCTTTGGTATTGGTATCCCATAAGTAATGGATGATCCGTGAACTGGATACACTTTACAAGAGAAAACATAATTTATGCTTACCTGATACTTTTTTTTTCTCTTGTAGTGTATCCAGTCCACGGCCCGCCCTGTCTTTTAAGGCAGGTCTAAATTTTAATTAAACTACAGTCACCACTGCACCCTATGGTTTCTCCTTTCTCGTCTTGTTTCGGTCGAATGACTGGATATGGCAGTGAGGGGAACAGCTATATAGCAGCTCTGCTGTGGGTGATCCTCTTGCAACTTCCTGTTGGGAAGGAGAATATCCCATAAGTAATGGATGATCCGTGGACTGGATACACTACAAGAGAAATACATTTATCAGGGAAGCATAAATTATGTTTTTAGCGCTTTTCTGCGCAGCTAAAATTACAGACAGACATTCAGCTTCCCTCTGCATGATACAGGACATCTCTGAAGGGCTCAAAAGGCTACAAAAGTCGTGTTTGAGGAAGGTAACAGCCACAGTAGAGCTCTGGCAGTTGTTGTGACTGGTTTTAAAAACGTTTTTGTCATTTGTTATTCCGTTTTTGGTATTAAGGGGTTAATCATCCATTTGCAAGTGGGTGCAATGCTCTGCTAACTTGTTACATACACTGTAAAAATTTCGTTAGTGTAACTGCCTTTTTTCACTGTTATTTCAAATTTTGACAAAATTTGTTTTTCTTAAAGGCGCAGTAAAGTTTTTTTATATTGCTTGTTAACTTGGTTTAAAGTGTTTTCCAAGCTTGCTAGTCTCATTGCTAGTCTGTACAAACATGTCTGACACAGAGTAAACTACTTGTTCATTATGTTTAAAAGCCATGGTGGAGCCCCATAGGAGAATGTGTACTAAATGTATTGATTTCACCTTAAACAGTAAAGATCAGTCTTTATCTATAAAAGAATTGTCACCAGAGGGTTCTGTCGAGGGGGAAGTTATGCCGACTAACTTTCCCCACGTGTCAGACCCTTTGCCTCCCGCTCAAGGGACTCACGCTAATATGGTGCCAAGTACATCAGGGACGCCCATAGCGATTACTTTGCAGGACATGGCTGTGATCATGGATAATACTCTGTCAGCAGTATTAGCCAGATTGCCTGAATTAAGAGGCAAGCGCGATAGCTCTGGGGTTAGACGAGATACAGAGCGCGTAGATGCTGTAAGAGCCATATCTGATACTGCGTCACAATATGCAGAACCTGAGGACGAAGAGCTTCAGTCTGTGGGTGACATCTGTGACTCGGGGAAACCTGATTCAGATATTTCTAATTTTAAATTTAAGCTTGAGAACCTCCGTGTATTGCTTGGGGAGGTGTTAGCTGCTCTGAATGACTGTGACACAATTGCAGTGCCAGAGAAATTGTGTAGACTGGATAAATACTATGCAGTGCCGGTGTGTACTGATGTTTTTCCAATACCTAAACGGTTTACAGAAATTATTAGTAAGGAGTGGGATAGACCCGGTGTGCCGTTTCCCCCCCTCCTATATTTAGAAAAATGTTTCCAATAGACTCCACTACACGGGACTTATGGCAGACGGTCCCTAAGGTGGAGGAAGCAGTTTCTACTTTAGCAAAGCGTACCACTATCCCGGTTGAGGACAGTTGTGCTTTTTCAGATCCAATGGATAAAAAATTAGAGGGTTACCTTAAGAAAATGTTTATTCAACAAGGTTTTATTTTACAGCCCCTTGCATGCATTGCGCCTGTCACTGCTGCGGCGGCGTTCTGGTTTGAGGCCCTGAAAGAGGCCATCCATACAGCTTAAGCTAGCTAACTCATTTTTTTCTGATTCCATTGTTCATTTGACTAAACTAACGGCTAAGAATTCCGGATTCGCCATCCAGACGCGTAGGGCGCTATGGCTTAAATCCTGGTCGGCTGACGTGACTTCAAAGTCTAAATTACTCAACATTCCTTTCAAGGGGCAGACCTTATTCGGGCCTGGTTTGAAAGAAATTATTGATGACATTACTGGAGGTAAGGGTCATACCCTTCCTCAGGTTAGGGCCAAACAGTCTAATTTTCGTGCCTTTCGAAATTTCAAGGCAGGTGCAGCATCAACTTCCTCTGCTTCAAAACAAGAGGGAACTTTTGCTCAATCCAAGCAGGCCTGGAAATCTAACCAGTCCTGGAACAAGGGCAAGCAGGCCAGAAAGCCTGCTTCTGCCTCCAAGACAGCATGAAGGAACGCCCCCCTATCCGGCAACGGATCTAGTAGGGGGCAGACTTTCTCTCTTCGCCCAGGCGTGGGCAAGAGATGTTCAGGATCCCTGGGCGTTGGAGATCATATCTCAGGGATATCTTCTGGACTTCAAAGCTTCTCCTCCACAAGGGAGATTTCACCTTTCAAGATTATCTGCAAACCAGATAAAGAAAGAGGCATTCCTATGCTGCGTGCAAGACCTTCTAGTAATGGGAGTGATCCATCCAGTTCCGCGGACGGAACAAGAACAGGGTTTTTATTCAAATCTGTTTCTGGTTCCCAAAAAAGAGGGAACCTTCAGACCAATTTTGGATCTAAAGATCTTAAACAAATTCCTCAGAGTTCCATCATTCAAGATGGAAACTATTCGAACCATCTTACCCATGATCCAAGAGGGTCAGTACATGACAAGAATCATCATCGGTTCCTGAGGTTTGCCTTTCTAGACAGGCATCACCAATTTGTAGCTCTTCCCTTAGGGTTGGCTACAGCCCCAAGAATTTTTACAAAGGTTCTGTGCTCACTTCTGGCGGTTCTAAGACCGCGAGGCATAGCGGTGGCTCCTTATCTAGACGACATCCTGATACAGGCGTCAAGCTTTCAAATTGCCAAGTCTTATACAGAGATAGTTCTGGCATTTCTGAGGTCGCACGGGTGGAAAGTGAACGAGGAAAAGAGTTCTCTATCCCCACTCACAAGAGTCTCCTTCTTAGGGACTCTTATAGATTCTGTAGAAATGAAAATTTACCTGACGGAGTCCAGGTTATCAAAACTTCTAAATGCTTGCCGTGTTCTTCACTCCATTCCGCGCCCTTCGGTAGCTCAGTGTATGGAGGTAATCGGCTTAATGGTAGCGGCAATGGACATAGTGCCATTTGCGCGCCTTCATCTCAGACCGCTGCAATTATGCATGCTGAGTCAGTGGAATGGGGATTACACAGATTTGTCCCCTCTGCTAAATCTGGATCAAGAGACCAGAGATTCTCTTCTCTGGTGGTTGTCTCGGGTACACCTGTCCAAGGGTATGACCTTTCGCAGGCCACATTGGACAATTGTAACAACAGATGCCAGCCTTCTAGATTGGGGTGCAGTCTGGAATTCCCTGAAGGCACAGGGATCATGGACTCAGGAGGAGAAACTCCTTCCAATAAATATTCTGGAGTTAAGAGCGATATTCAATGCTCTTCTGGCTTGGCCTCAGTTAGCAACACTGAGGTTCATCAGATTTCAGTCGGACAACATCACAACTGTGGCTTACATCAACCATTAAGGGGGAACCAGGAGTTCCCTAGCGATGTTAGAAGTCTCAAAAATAATTCGCTGGGCAGAGTAACACTCTTGCCACCTGTCAGCAATCCATATCCCAGGCGTGGAGAACTGGGAGGCGGATTTTCTAAGTCGTCAGACTTTCCATCTGGGGGAGTGGGAACTCCATCCGGAGGTGTTTGCTCAGTTGATTCATCGTTGGGGCAAACCAGAGTTGGATCTCATGGCGTCTCGCCAGAACGCCAAGCTTCCTTGTTACGGATCCAGGTCCAGGGACCCAGAAGCGACGCTGATAGATGCTCTAGCAGCGCCTTGGTTCTTCAACCTGGCTTATGTGTTTCCACCGTTTCCTCTGCTCCCTCGACTGATTGCCAAAATCAAACAGGAGAGAGCATCTGTGATTCTGATAGCACCTGCGTGGCCACGCAGGACTTGGTATGCAGACCTAGTGGACATGTCATCCTTTCCACCATGGACTCTGCCTCTAAGACAGGACCTTCTGATAAAAGGTCCTTTCAATCATCCAAATCTAATTTCTCTGAGACTGACTGCATGGAGATTGAACTCTTGATTCTATCAAAGCGTGGCTTCTCCGAGTCAGTCATTGATACTTTAATACAGGCACGAAAGCCTGTTACCAGGAAAATCTACCACAAGATATGGAGTAAATATCTTTATTGGTGTGAATTCAAGAATTACTCATGGAGTAAGGTTAGGATTCCTAGAATATTGTCTTTTCTCCAAGAGGGCTTGGACAGAGGATTATCAGCTAGTTCCTTAAAGGGACAGATTTCTGCTCTGTCTATTCTTTTGCACAAGCGTCTGGCAGAGGTTCCAGACGTCCAGGCATTTTGCCAGGCTTTGGTTAGAATTAAGCCTGTGTTTAAACCTGTTGCTCCCCCGTGGAGCTTAAACTTAGTTCTTAAGGTTCTTCAAGGAGTTCCGTTTGAACCCCTTCATTCCATTGATATTAAACTTTTATCTTGGAAAGTTCTGTTTTTGATGGCTATTTCCTCGGCTCGGAGAGTCTCTGAGCTATCTGCCTTACAATGTGATTCTCCTTATCTGATTTTTCATGCAGATAAGGTAGTTCTGCGTACCAAACCTGGGTTTTTACCTAAGGTGGTTTCTAACAAGAATATCAATCAAGAGATTGTTGTTCCATCGTTGTGCCCTAATCCTTCTTCAAAGAAGGAACGTCTTTTACATAATCTGGACGTAGTCCGTGCCTTGAAGTTTTACTTACAAGCTACTAAGGATTTTCGTCAAACATCTTTCCTGTTTGTCGTTTACTCTGGACAGAGGAGAGGTCAAAAAGTTTCGGCAACCTCTCTTTCCTTTTGGCTTCGGAGCGTAATACGCCTAGCCTATGAGACTGCTGGACAGCAGCCCCCTGAAAGGATTACAGCTCATTCTACTAGAGCTGTGGCTTCCACCTGGGCCTTCAAAAATGAGGTCTCTGTTGAACAGATTTGCAAGGCTGCGACTTGGTCTTCGCTTCACACTTTTTCAAAGTTTTACAAATTTGATACTTTGCTTCTTCGGAGGCTGTGTTTGGGAGAAAGGTTCTTCAGGCAGTGGTTCCTTCCGTTTAAGTTCCTGCCTTGTCCCTCCCATCATCCGTGTACTTTAGCTTTGGTATTGGTATCCCACAAGTAATGGATGATCCGTGGACTGGATACACTTAACAAGAGAAAACATAATTTATGCTTACCTGATAAATTTTTTTCTCTTGTAGTGTATCCAGTCCACGGCCCGCCCTGTCCTTTTAAGGCAGGTCTAAATTTTAATTAAACTAAAGTCACCACTGCACCCTATGGTTTCTCCTTTCTCTTTTTGTTTTCGGTCGAATGACTGCATATGACAGTTAGGGGAGGAGCTATATAGCAGCTCTGCTGTGGGTGATCCTCTTGCAACTTCCTGTTGGGAAGGAGAATATCCCACAAGTAATGGATGATGCGTGGACTGGACACACTACAAGAGAAATAAATTTATCAGGTAAGCATAAATTATGTTTTAGTCTTACCTGCACCACCACATACATCGTGTATCTTCTACACTGTAATTGCGGGTTATATTACGTGGGTAAGACTTCAGACGATCTTCGCACCCGTATGGCGAACCATCGTTCTGCCATCAGGACAGCGTTGAAAAGGCACCTCGGAACAACCTGTGGCCAGACATTTTCAGGAATTACAACACAGTATTATAGACCATGTACCACCGATGCTGAGAGGAGGTGATAGAAACAAATTGCTCCTACAGAGAGAAGCAAAATGGACATTTCAGTTAGATACCATTATACCCAATGGCCTAAATACCCATCTAGATTGGCAGGTGTTTTTTATAACCTCGCACATTTAAGATCCATGATCCATTTTTATATCTACTCTGCTGTTAATTATTGTGAGAATTTGGGCTTTTGTGCTTTAGGCCATTTTTCTCTGTTTGGAATTATCTGATATTATGATGTATATTTAGCTTATTTACCTTGCCTTTATTACCTGGCTGTTTGATATCTAGCCCACTTCCGACAATGTGTTTTTTTCTCTCTTTACTAATTTCCTGAAATTCCCTTTCTTATACATACAGCTCCTGACAGACCGCACAGCTGATTTGATCTGACTGGATTTTTTGCTTGTGGGTTGTAATGTGCCTGGTATCATGGCATCCCCACGCTATCCATTTGTCACATCTATTACCTGCTCGATCTGATTGAGCCTTTGTTAGTTTTCTTTGTTTAGTTAATCTGATGCGTCTGTTCTGTTTGCTGTTGCTTGGCAACCCCGGTGGTTCACCTCCTCAGTATGACCCGATACTACTTCCGGTATCGGCTCTGTTGTTTTTGGTTACTATGGTAACCACGCATGACCCATGATTTGGTTTACTGAGCAGGTGGGTATTGTAGTTTGGTAAGCGACCTATTCCTGTTTCTCTTGTACACTGTTTGTCATTGTTGATGATATGAAATTTATGAATCTTTTATTAATGTTTCTTACACATTGCCTCGGACGATGACGCCTTCCGGTTCTGGGGGTCAGGTCTACTGAGGAGAGCATGTTCACGTTTGTTTGGTTCACATATAAACGGTTGGTGGGTAAGTAATACTGCCTTTGTAAGTCTGAGGACGGGTCGTTTCTGACCCGAAAACGTTCACTAATAAATTGAATACTTTGAATGAAAGACATTTGGAGTGCTATTCTGTTCTTTCACACACACACACACACACACACACATATATATATATATATATATATATATATATATATATATATATATATATATATATATATATATATATTCTATCAACAAAGGATGTCTCTGGTCGGCTTGATGTTCCTTCGATATGTCCGAGACTATGTTTAATCTTCGGAGCTTATATATTTTTCTGTTTTATTATTCTCAGTTTTCTGACCCTGCTAGAACTTTAGAATTTTCCGTTTGATCCTTGAACAGATATGTCGTATCCCACATATCGGGCTGGTCCTGGTTGGGTATTGGTTATCTCTGTTCTTTTTGAGGTTTATACTAGGTTGTATCCTAAATAACAGGCTGGCCCTGTTTGGGTGGAAATTATCTCTCTCCTCCTTTATTCTCTAGAGGTTGTTTTCTTGTTGCTTCGAGCCAGAGGGAGCCCTTCTATCCTAGATGTCAGGCTGGTCCTAGTTTACATCATCTTGGTTGGGTGTCTGATTTTGGATCGTGTGCAGTCCAAGTGGCCTACGAGTTATTACCCTGCTTAGCAGAGCTGTTGACTTGGAGTTTGAAATCTGTGGCAGTTTTCTCTAGGATCTAACTTTTTCCTCTCCTGATGTAATATCTATTTAGAGTGATATGCGTGAACCACAACTGCAGACTCAAAAAGATATATGAAAAATATGTAAGCAAACTGCTTTTAAGAACTATTTTATAAATGTGCCTCTTATTTTTGTATCAAATGTAATATGTAACGTAATAATGCGCTCGTGGTCAGAAAGATACAGTGTCACGGTATTCCAATGACACTGTGTCTAACTAGAAGAATTTTCCTATACCCTGTGCTGACAGACTCACACAATTACAGCTAATAGGGTTAGCGTAAGTGAGTGTGGCAGCATAAGGGCTGAAGAAAGCTAGCAAACAAAAAATTAGATACCAAAATATGCACGCTTGTAAAAAGTGAAAAAAAACTTAGCTGCTTAACGCAGAAAGGAGAATGACAAATATGTGGAGAAGCGGAGCCAGGAGGAAGTGACGTTACATAACTGGCGTTGAAAGTTTCACAGCAACAAAAGAAAAAATAGGCAATAAGTCAGTATAAAGGCTCACAAAAGTTGCAGATGTTAAATGACCTTTAACCAAGGGTGAAGGAAGGTAATTCTGTACAGGAATAAACTCTGGACAGCTGTAGCAGGAACTTCAGACGATATGTCTGTATAAGAACACACAGGCTTGGAGCACTCAGAATGAATACCAAGCAAAGAGGTGAGAAAGAGGCTAGTTTAAATAGGCAGGTGAGACAAACACATGAAGGTCTTAAAGGAACAGTACCTAACAAGTTAGCAAGATATGTGGAAGTCCATAACACCTGATGGGAGGGGGACTGGTGACTCTTTTGGAGTTTTTCCAGTTCAGGGAACAAGGATTTGGTTTTATTGGCCATTATAGCTCTGTTTGGCAAGATACTAGGTTATTTAGGAGAGATGGCTTGCATTTGGATGTTAAATGAACAAAGTATCTGGGAGAGAAGTTCAAATGCATTATTAGAAATCATTTAAACTAATAAAGGGGGTAGCATTAATATATCCACCTGCCTCCAACAGCATGCCAAAACTCTTAGTCCAATTAACAATTCTAGAAATTCTAGTAGAAAAATTATTTGTGCAATGAGCACAAATGCTCGCAGCTTAGGAAATTAGGAAATTTCAATAATGACTAGGGACTTAGTAGCTATAACAGAAACATGGTACAATGATTTGCATGACTGGGAGATAGTCATACCTGGATACAGGTTATTTAAAAAGAAAGTAGGAAAGAAATGTGGTGGAGTTGCTCTGTATGTAAGTGAAAATCTAAAGGTTACTTAAATTGTAGGAACAAATGATGAGGTGGAAAGTATTTGGGTGACTTTGGAAATTGGAGATAAAAAATGTGTTTAGAATAGCGATTGTATATAGGCCTCCATTGCAGGATGAAAAACTGGACAATCTGTTATTAGAAGAAATAACCAAAATGACCATGAAGGGTAAGGTTATAGTTAATGGGGGACTTTAATTTGCCAGATATAGACTGGAAGATTCCTTCTGCTAGATCAGCTAGAAGCAGGTATATTCTTGAATCTCTGCTAGGGTAATCACTTTAGCAATTAGATATGGAACCAACTCGTAAGGAAGCTATATTAGATCTAATACTTACAAAAAGTGATACAGTTTCAGATGTGTCTGTAGGGGAGAACTTAGGATCCAGTGATAGTCAATCTGTTTGGTTTAGTATTCATGTGCAGGAACTGTCCACCCAGACTAAAAGAAAAGTTTTAGACTTTAGGAAGGCAGATTTTTCATTAATGAGAGAATACCTAAAATACTATTTAAAGGGGAAAACTCTTATTACAGGGGTTCAAGAACAGTGGGAATTTGTGAAAGTTGCCATTTTAGATTATTAGACCTGTCTGTAAAAGTAAAAGAAAGCGGAAATCAATTTGGTTTTCCAAAGAAGTAGCACATGCTGTAAAGACAAAAAAGATAGCTTATACAAATTGCAAACACACATAATCAGATGATATGAAAATATGGAGACTCCAACAAAAAATGACTAAGCAGTTAATTAGGAAGGTTAAAGCTCATGCAGAAGAGAAGATAGCACAGTCTGTAAAACATGGGGACAAAACATTCTTTAGATATATCAGTGAAAGAAGAAAAAATAAGGTAGGAATAGTAAAATTTAAATCAGTTGATGGTAGAATAATAGGATATAAGGAAATTGCAGACTGTCTCAATGATTACCTCTGTTCTGTTTTCACAAAAGATTGTGAAGATAGAATGTCTACATTAAGGGATGCTACGAAAAATAGAAACAAGCTTAAAACTAATCTTTTTACAGAGGATGATGTTTTGTTAACATTATCAAAAACAAATGTTAAAAAGGCAGTGGGTCCTGATAAAAATTCATCCAAGGGTTTTAAAAGAACTTTGATCAGTGCTAACTGTCCCATTAACTGATTTGTTTAATCAGTTACTATTAACAGGAGCTGTCCCAGTTAATTGGAGAATAGCAAATGTAATACCTCTTCATAAAAAAAGGCGGTAGAGAGGAATCTGGTAACTACAGGCCAGTTAGTTTAACTTCAGTAGTAGGGAAATTAATGGAAAGCCTCTTAAAAGAAAGAATTATGACTTGCATAAAGACACAATTTAGAGGACCAAAATCAGCATGGTTTTACTTCAGGGAGATCATGTCAGACTAATCTAATTTACTTCTTTGATTATGTAACAAAAGTATTAGACAAGGTTGGGTCAGTTGATGCAGCATATCTAGATTTCAGCAAAGCATTTGACACCGTCCCACACAAGCAAATTCACAAACTGTATCTCCTTGGTCTAGACTCAAAAATTGTGAACTGGGTGGAATGCTGGCTTAAGGACAGAAAACAAAGTGTCTTAGTAAATGGAGTTCATTCAGCAGATGGGGCTGTTACTAGTGGTGTTCCTCAGGGGTCAGTTCTGGGGCCTGTTTTGTTTAACATATTTGTGATATCAGCAAAGGGCTACAGGGGAAAGTATGTCTGTTTGCAGATGATACAAAACAATTGTAACAGAGTGGATGTTCCGGGGGGGTAGACAAAATGAGAAGTGATATACAATTGGAGGATTGGACAAAAACGACTGGGATCTAAAGTTTAACACAGCAAAGTGTAAAATAATGCATTTAGGGAAGAAAAATCCAAATGTTAATTACAGACTTAATGACATTTTTCTCAGATGAGGAACAGGACTTGGGAATTATTATTTCAGATGATTTAAAACTTAGTAAACAATGTAGTAATGCAGCGAGTAAGGCTAGCAGAATGATTGGATGTATTGGTAGAGGTATTTGCAGCAGAAATAGTAATGTTCTTATGCCACTCTATAGATCATTAGCGTTGCAGAATCTGTTGGCGCTCTACAAATAACCGATAATAATAATCATTAATTAGGCCTCATCTTGAGTATTGTGTGCAGTTCTGGAGGCCATACCTTCAGAAGGATATTAACAAACTTGATTCTGTGCAAAGGAGGGCTACCAAAATGGTACATGGTCTAAAAAATAAAACTTACCAGGATAGGCTCAATGACCTAAATATGTATAGCTTAGAGAAGAGAAGGGAAAGAGGTGATATGATAGCAACTTTCAAGTACGTTAAAGGGCTTAGTAAAACTGAGGGTGTAGGTATTTTACATAAAAGGGAAAATTCAAGAACAAGGGGTCATGATCTCAAGCTGAAGGGTAGTAGATTCAGGAGTAATTTGAGGAAGCACTTCTTTACAGAAAGAGTGATTGATTTATGGAATAAACTTCCTCAAGAGGTAGTAATGACCAACACTGTGGGGGACTTTAAAAATGCATGGGACAAGCATAAGGCTATCCTACGAACTAGATAAGTTTATACTGTTAGGTAATATCGGTCAGACTTGCTGGGCCTATGGCTCTTATCTGCCGTCAATATCTGTTTCTATATTTCCTTTTCACAGAGGTGAAAGTTTTCCCTTTCTATTGGTGCTCCATAGGGGTTCCCTGGTTCTATTTAGTTTTTATGCTCTTTATGTAGAGCTTATTTCTTCTTCCTCTTGAGGGTTGACATACGGTTGTCTCTTCCCTTATTCAGGGCGATGGATACTTTCCTGTGGTCATGTTGAGGAAATCCGGTGTTTAGGGACCGTATCATTTTCAGTAAACTCGTTCTGATCCTAGATTTTTCCTGGGATCTAAAGTTGTTTTTTTTTTTTTTTTTTTTTTATATAGTATCCGGTTTTCCTGGGTTTTGGTTGCTCCTGCTTTTTGGCAGTTCTTTTTTTCTCCATAGCCTGCTAGGAGTTTTAAGGAATCTCCTTTGCCCTTTCCATCCTTTGCGTTGGATTTGGATGGAGTTCCTGGGGTAGGCTCCAGGGCGGTTCTTTGGATGCTGTTTGATCTTTCAAACGTGAAGTCACTTTAGGCCTTTTTGAGTTAAAGTATTCTATAGGCTTGCAAATACAATAAAACGGTGGCGCTTACCAATCTTGGGGATCTGTGTCTGGCGAGCAGTGTATCTTCAGCGTCGGCACAATCAGCTGTTCAGTACTTCCAGTATGGAAGCCCAGCAAGAGCACCTCCGTCCAGGGTGCAAGTAATCCAGAAAACAACAAATCACTTCCGGGCTTTACACCAACCAGATAAGAGTAGAACGATGCGCAGCAGGGGTAACGATAAAACTACACTTTCTTTGAGACACAAGTAAAAGCAAAAGCTGCAGACATGTTTCGTGTGGCTCCACCTCACTTGATCACTGCTGTTTTTTGCCATTACTGGGACTCTAGTTAAAGGAAACGGCACCTATGATTGATCAATTAAAAACACATATCTTAACCCCTTCATGTATTTTCATTAGAGAAACGCAATTGTATACTATTAAAAACAGTAAAGCATGCTTAATAGTTTACTATCGAATGCAAGTCCCAGCAACATCAGATAACTTTTTTGTGTATTAGTTAAGTAAAAAGGATAAATTATGACAAATGGATATTTAGGTATACTAAAAATAATCTATGTCCTACTTTCATGTCTATAGGCTTGCCCTGCTGTTTTCCTTCAGACCTTCATTGGTACTGGGGGAGGGTGTTGTTAGCCCAGTCCGATTCTTCTGCTCGGCATTGCTGCTTATCTATCTTTCAGATTTTCATAGATTTCTGGATAGTCCGCACCGGTCTCCAGTATGCGGTATATCTTTCCCTGTTCTTGGATAATAACCTTGGTTTACTGGGGCAGTTTTGTCTTATCACTTCCATGGAAGTGGGAGAGTGTATTCTGGGATTCCTTCAGTTTTCTTTCTAGTGAATCTTTGGTCACTCTTTCTACTCTGAGGATCTGGTCTTCTGAGTTTATACCAGTTGGGTTCTTTCTTAAGTCTGTCTTTTTTCTAGCTCTAAGAGTTTAGCAGAATGTCGAGGGACTCTCTGATGTGTACCTTTTTGATCTGGTTCCCTGAAAGTTTTTTTTTTTTCTTCGGGTCTGTATCCTTGGTGGCTTTCCGATCTAGGCTCTCTGGGCGTCCATGCCTATCCTAGGTTTTTTCCCTTAGGTGATCGTAATCAGGAATTCTTAAGTAGATCACTGGATCCTTTCGATGCTCGGGAAGTTTATTCTACCTTGTTTTTTTTTTCACGGTTATGTCACTCCTTCTGGGTTGACTCAGAGGGGGCTAGTTATCAAGCCGTCTACTTTTCTGGCTTCGCCGGCCCAATACGTCCGCCTAAGCTCGCCTACCTTCGCCGCCGCGGACCTTGAATACGTTCGCCTAAGTTATCAAATAAAGCTGTCAAAAAGCCGCGGGGCGATGAGCAGCGGACTGTGACAGTTATCACTCATCCGATCTCGCTGCCCTTCGGCTTTTTCCCAGCTTTATTGCTAGCCTGTCACTAAGCACTCACACTAAACTGCACTGTTCTGCCCCCTATACCGGCGCCCCCGGAGCCCCCCGCAACTAAATAAAGTTACTAACCCCTAAACCGCCGCTCCTAGACCCCGCCGCAACTCTTATAAATGTATTAACCCCTAAACCGCCGCTCCTAGACCCTGCCGCAACTCTTATAAATGTATTAACCCCTAAACCGCCGCTCCTAGACCCTGCCGCAACTCTTATAAATGTATTAACCCCTAAACCGCCGCTCCTAGACCCTGCCGCAACTCTTATAAATGTATTAACCCCTAAACCGCCGCTCCCGGACACCGCTGCCACCTACATTATACCTAGTAACCCCTATCCTGCCCCCCCTATACCGTCGCCCTCTATTATAAAATTATTAACCCCTATCCTGCTGATCCTGCACCTCTCCGCAACTAAATAAATAGTTTAACCCCTAAACCGCCGCTCCATGAACCCGCCGCAACCTATAATAAATTTATTAACCCCTATCCTGCCCCCCACTACGCCGCCGCCACTTTAATAAAATGATTAACCCCTAAACCTAAGTCTAACCCTAACCATAACGCCCCCCTAACTTAAATATTAATTAAATAAATCTAAATAAATTAACTCTTATTAACTAAATGAATCCTATTTAAAACTAAATACTTACCTTTAAAATAAACCCTAATATAGCTACAATATAAATAATAATTATATTCTAGCTATCTTAGGATTTATTTTTATTTTACAGGTACCTTTCAATTTATTTTAACTATGTACAATAACTATTAAATAGTTATTAACTATTTAATAGCTTACCTAGCTAAAATAAAGAGAAATGTACCTGTGAAATAAATCCTAACCTAAGTTACAATTACACCTAACACTACACTATACTTTAATAAATTATTCCTATTTAAAAATAAATACTTACCTGTAAAATAAACCCTAAGATAGCTACAATGTAATTAATAATTATATTATAGCTATCTTAGGATTTATATTTATTTTACAGGTAACTTTGTATTTATTTTAGCTAGTTAGAATAGTTATTAAATAGTTATTAACTATTTAATAACTACCTAGCTAAAAGAAATACAAAATTACCTGTAAAATAAATCCTAACTTAAGTTACAATTAAACCTAATACTACACTATCATTAAATTAACTAAATAAACTACCTACAAAGAACTACAATGAAATACAATTACATAAACTAACTAAAGTACAAAAAAAAAAAAGCTAAGTTACAAAAAATAAAAAATTAAGTTACAAACATGTTAAAAATATTACAACAATTTTAAGCTACTTACACCTAATCTAAGCCCCCTAATAAAATAACAAACCCCCCCAAAATAAAAAAAAATCCCTACCCTATTCTAAATTACATAAATTTCAAAGCTCTTTTACCTTACCAGCCCTTAAAAGGGCCATTTGTGGGGGCATGCCCCAAAAAGTTCAGCTCTTTTGCCTGTAAAATAAAAATACAACCCCCCCCCAACATTAAAACCCACCACCCACATACCCCTAATCTAACCCAAACCCCCCTTACAAAAACCTAACACTAATCCCCTGAAGATCATCCTACCTTGAGTCGTCTTCACTCAGCCGAGCCACCGATGGAACTGAAGAGGACATCCGGAGCGGAAGAAGTTAATCCTCCAAGCGGCGCTGAAGAAATCTTCCATCCGATGAAGTCATCATCCAGGCGGCGCTGAAGAAGTCTTCGATCCGGCCGATGTCATCTTCAAAGAGGCGCTGAAGAGGTCTTCTATCCGGGCGAAGTCATCTTCCAAGCCGGGTCTTGAATCTTCCTTCCGCCGACGCGGAACCACCTTCTTCACCGAAGGACTACGACGAATGACGGCTCCTTTAAGGGACGTCATCCAAGATGGCGTCCCCTCAATTCCGATTGGCTGATAGGATTCTATCAGCCAATCGGAATTAAGGTAGGAAAATCTGATTGGCTGATGGAATCAGCCAATCAGATTCAAGTTCAATCCGATTGGCTGATCCAATCAGCCAATCAGATTGAGCTCGCATTCTATTGGCTGATCGGAACAGCCAATAGAATGCGAGCTCAATCTGATTGGCTGATTCCATCAGCCAATCAGATTTTCCTACCTTAATTCCGATTGGCTGATAGAATCCTATCAGCCAATCGGAATTGAGGGGACGCCATCTTGGATGATGTCCCTTAAAGGAGCCGTCATTCGTCGTAGTCCGTCGGTGAAGAAGGTGGTTCCGCGTCAGCGGAAGGAAGATTCAAGACCCGGCTTGGAAGATGACTTCGCCCGGATAGAAGACCTCTTCAGCGCCTCTTTGAAGATGACATCGGCCGGATCGAAGACTTCTTCAGCGCCGCCTGGATGATGACTTCATCGGATGGAAGATTTCTTCAGCGCCGCTTGGAGGATTAACTTCTTCCGCTCCGGATGTCCTCTTCAGTTCCATCGCTGGCTCGGCTGAGTGAAGACGACTCAAGGTAGGATGATCTTCAGGGGATTAGTGTTAGGTTTTTGTAAGGGGGGTTTGGGTTAGATTAGGGGTATGTGGGTGGTGGGTTTTAATGTTGGGGGGGGGTTGTATTTTTATTTTACAGGCAAAAGAGCTGAACTTTTTGGGGCATGCCCCCACAAATGGCCCTTTTAAGGGCTGGTAAGGTAAAAGAGCTTTGAAATTTATGTAATTTAGAATAGGGTAGGGATTTTTTTTATTTTGGGGGGGTTTGTTATTTTATTAGGGGGCTTAGATTAGGTGTAAGTAGCTTAAAATTGTTGTAATATTTTTAACATGTTTGTAACTTAATTTTTTATTTTTTGTAACTTAGCTTTTTTTTTTTTTTGTACTTTAGTTAGTTTATGTAATTGTATTTCATTGTAGTTCTTTGTAGGTAGTTTATTTAGTTAATTTAATGATAGTGTAGTATTAGGTTTAATTGTAACTTAAGTTAGGATTTATTTTACAGGTAATTTTGTATTTCTTTTAGCTAGGTAGTTATTAAATAGTTAATAACTATTTAATAACTATTCTAACTAGCTAAAATAAATACAAAGTTACCTGTAAAATAAATATAAATCCTAAGATAGCTATAATATAATTATTAATTACATTGTAGCTATCTTAGGGTTTATTTTACAGGTAAGTATTTATTTTTAAATAGGAATAATTTATTAAAGTATAGTGTAGTGTTAGGTGTAATTGTAACTTAGGTTAGGATTTATTTCACAGGTACATTTCTCTTTATTTTAGCTAGGTAAGCTATTAAATAGTTAATAACTATTTAATAGTTATTGTACATGGTTAAAATAAATTGAAAGGTACCTGTAAAATAAAAATAAATCCTAAGATAGCTAGAATATAATTATTATTTATATTGTAGCTATATTAGGGTTTATTTTATAAGTAAGTATTTAGTTTTAAATAGGATTCATTTAGTTAATAAGAGTTAATTTATTTAGATTTTTTTAATTAATATTTAAGTTAGGGGGGCGTTAGGGTTAGGGTTAGGTTTAGGGGTTAATAATTTTATTACAGTGGCGGCGGCGTAGTGGGGGGCAGGATAGGGGTTAATACATTTATTATAGGTGGCGACGGTGTAGGGGGGGCAGATTAGGGGTTAATAAATTTATTATAGGTGGCGACGGTGTAGGGGGGGCAGGATAGGGGTTAATACATTTAATATAGGTTGCGGCGGGTTCAGGGAGCGGCGGTTTAGGGGTTAATACATTTATTATAGTTACGGTGGGCTCAGGGAGCGGCGGTTTAGGGGTTAATATGTATAGAGTAGCTTGCGGTGGGCTCCGGGAGCGGCGGTTTAGGGGGTAATAACTTTATTTAGTTGCGGCGGTGTAGGGGGGGTCAGATTAGTGGTGTTTAGACTCGGGGTACATGTTAGGGTGTTAGGTGTAGACAGCTCCCATAGAAATCAATGGGATGTCTGTCAGCAGCGAACTTGTACTTTCGCTATGGTCAGACTCCCATTGATTCCTATGGGATCCGCCGCCTCCAGGCTGGCGCTTTGAAAACCAGGTACGCTGGGCCGTAAAAGTGCCGAGCGTACCTGCTAGTTTTTTGATAGCTAGCAAAAGTAGTGAGAATGTGCCGCACTTGTGTGCGGAACATCTGGAGTGACGTAAGAATCGATCTGTGTCGGACTGAGTCCGGCGGATCGAAGCTGACGTCACAAAATTCTACTTTTGCCGGTCTCGAGCCTTTGATAACTAAGGCGTATCAGCCTCGCCACAAATACGCTGCGGAATACGCAGCGTATTTGAGGTTGACGGCTTGATAACTACCCCCCAGAGTATCTGATCACTCCTTTTGTGCTGTGACTTCGTTTTCGTGTTTTGGTCTTCTCCATTATGGGTGCTCCTTATTATGGAGTTTGGCAGGGGCTTCACCCTTGGTGTTTTGGTGCATCCGCGAGAGGGGTTTGTCTAAAAGGTGTTGGTCCTTTCCTAAGCTTGTAGCTGGTCACTCGTTATAATTTTGGGATGGTGGCCTTCCCCCCTGTTTTTGGTGGGGTGGTGTTGGTTCTCTCTGATTTTATATCTCTTCTTGAGGTTCTCTCTTGTCCCTTTCCAGGGTGCCCTGGAGAAAAGGGTTTCTTAGCGGATTCTTTGATAGGACGGCTAGTTCTTATAGCATGAGGGTAAGCCTGGCCTAACAGTTGTGCGGTTACGGGTTGTATCATCCGTCGCCTTCTGCCCTGGTATGTGGACTCCTAAGCAGATTCTAGATATGTTTCTGTCTGTTCCCGAGGTTCCTGAACTTTTGGTGTTAATTTCCTTTGCTAGGACGTGGACTGTGGTCAGGCAGTTGCGTTCTATTCTTTTTTGCCTTTTCAGTAACTTAGATTTTCTTATTAAAGATTTGCATTGGTTGTTTGTGTCGATGCAGGAGATGGTCCTTGGAATTTTCTATTCATCGCCCTGTTCCGTTTATGGAGTATTCTCTACATCTCCTAGTCTTTCTTGCAGTCTGGTAATCCGCTCTTTATGGGGGTTTTTGTTCTAAGGAGACTATTTTTCTTCGGGTTCTGCAAGATGCTTCTCCCTCTGTTCCCTTTTTTTTCTGGGATCGTGCCTCAAGGTTTTTTTTCAGACTTTCTTTAGCAAAGTCAGTTTGCTTCTGTGTATTTTCCTATCGGAAGTGTAAGGTGTTGTGAGTCTTAGTTGTCTCCTTGTCATGTTCGTTGAACTTTTTTTTTTCCGATAGTGTTATGAGTGTAACTGTACTTTGTAATGTATTTTTGATGTGTTTTGTGACACTTTTTTGTTTGCGAAACTATTAACCAGAGCTCTGAAGAAGCCCTATCCCAACGAGTGTTGCAACACCCGACATGTGCAAACAGACGCAATAAACCCCTTTTTGCTTGTGCGTAACTGTTAGCGTGCCACTCGTAATCTGTTCCACAATATTTCCCTGGGGTTCTAACAGAAAGGGGGGATGCTACATATAAGGCTTGGGCTTATATTCCTCCCATTTATTAGAAAGCCCTGCTTTCTGTAACAGTAAATAAATATATACTACAAGTATGTGAAGGAGAGTTGCTGCACATGTGCAAACACATCAGCACTAAAATGTTTTGTAAGCTAGATTTCAACATGCTGCCCTTGACTAAAGGGAGACGGGGAATAACCTCAACACTATGCTAAAAAAATGTATTTAGTGTTTACTTCCCTTTAATCATGATACACATGCACAGTAAAAGCTCTCACTGAAAACAGTGATAGCTTTTTTTTTATTTAAACGTAAAATGCACTTATTTACTTTTTTATTTGGGGCTTGAATGTCCCTTATATAGGTTCAAGGTTGAGAGGAATTATGAAGAATCATCAGACAAGACACAGCAGTTTTTTATACAGCTTTTTTTTTTTTTTTTTTATTGTTTAAAAAATATATATAACTTTTTCTATTAAGATAGGAAAATTAGAGGGAAAGAAAAATGACTCTTGAAAGTAATATGAAATGTGATATAGGGTTTGTGTAGTACTTTAAATTGTTGTGAGAGGCTATAATATGCCACTAATGTATGTATATATTGTCAAAAGAAATATTGAATTAGTAAATATGATGATATGGACATATTGAGTAAACAGAGAAAAAGAAAATGACTTCCAAAGTATATATTTTATTGCTAAGAGGCTGCTCCACTTGTAACCACAGCTTTGCAGGGGTCAATCTGTACATGAAAGAAAAAGGAAGAGAAGGGGCACCTCCTAGCATTGCCATGTGTCTAAAAATAACATTATTCCTGAGACCTAAGAATTACACTCACGATTTGTGGTGGCACCCAAGGTAGGTAGCTGCAGATAAGGCAGCTGACACTTTCAGGGGTCAGCTCGCTGCAACCTTGTAGTGGCGAACCTGGAGGTCTGGTATCACTGTGTGCATGGCTCACTGGATCTGGGCTCTTGCATCACTGCCGACCTTTGCCTCTATTTGGTCCAGAATAGTGTGGCACAGCCAACAGTGTGTGTATAATAGCAAATTGAGTCACCAGATAGCTGATGAAAACCCCCAGACCTCCAGGTTGCCACTACGAGGTTCCATTGAGCTGACCGCTTAAAGTGTTAGCCGGCGTATCTGCAACCACAAATCATGAGTGTAGTAATGTCTCAGTAATAACGTTATTTCTCCTGTTAAGTGTAGTCAGTCCACGGGTCATCCATTACTTATGGGATTATAACTCCTCCCTAACAGGAAGTGCAAGAGGATCACCCAAGCAGAGCTGCTATATAGCTCCTCCCCTCTACGTCATATCCAGTCATTCTCTTGCACCTAACTAAAGATAGGACGTGTGAGAGGACTGTGGTGTGTTAAACTTAGTTTTTATTTCTTCAATCAAAAGTTTGTTATTTTAAACGACACCGGAGTGTGTTTGTTCTCAGGCAGCATTAGAAGAAGAATCTGCCTGAGTTTTCTATGATCTTAGCGGTCGTAACTAAGATCCACTTGCTGTTCTCGGCCATTCTGAGGAGTGAGGTAACTTCAGAACAGGGGATAGCATGCAGGGCCCACCTGCAAGGAGGTATGTGCAGTAAATTATTTTCTAAGGAATGGAATTGACTGAGAAAATACTGCTAATACCGATGTAATGTAAGTGCAGCCTTAAATGCAGTAGTAGCGACTGGTATCAGGCTGATATGATATGTATGTATGTATACTCTGAGGTATTTCTGGGGAATGGAATTTCACTAAGAAAATACTGTCAATATTAAAGTAATATTTGAGCCTGCACTGCAGTGAAAGCGACTAGCAGCAGGCTTATTAATAACACTTCATAATTTTCAATTTTAAAACGTTTACTGGCATGTTAATCGTTTTTTCTGAGGTACTTGGTGATAAAACTTAATGGGCATGATTTTTACCACATGGCTGTCGTTTTTTTCTGCATAAAAACAGTTTACTGAGCTTCCCCACTGTTGTAATATGAGTGGGAGGGGCCTATTTTAGCGCTTTATTGCGCAGTAAAAATTTAGTCACAGTCTTCCTATTTCTTCCTCCATGATCCAGGACGTCTCTACAGAGCCCAGGGGTCTCCAAAACTAGTTTTGAGGGAGGTAATCAGTCACAGCAGACCTGTGACAGTGTGTTTGACTGTGATAAAAACGTTTATTATTTCAACTGTTATCCGTTTTGGGTATTAAGGGGTTAATCATCCTTTTGCTAGTGGGTGCAATCCTCTGCTAACTTTATACATTTTCTGTTAAAATTTGGTTGTTTTAACATATTTGGTTCATTGTTAATTCAACTGTGTCACATTTTTATATTTCTTAAAGGCACAGTAGCGTTTTTTATATAGCTTGTAAATTTATTTAAAAGTTTTTTTCCAAGCTTGCTAGTGTTATTGCTAGTCTGTTTAAACATGTCTGACACAGATGAATCTGTTTGTTCACTATGTTTAAAGGCCAATGTGGAGCCCAATAGAAACTTGTGCACTCAATGTATAGATGTTACTTTGAATAAAAGTCAAACTTTATATGTTAAAAAAATATCACCAGACAACGAGGGGAAAGTTATGCCGACTAACTCTCCTCACGTGTCAGTACCTTCGCCTCCCGCTCAGGAGGTGCGTGATATTGTGGCGCCAAGTACATCAGGGCGGCCCATACAAATCACTTTGCAAGACATGGCTAATGTTATGACTGAAGTACTATCTAAATTGCCAGAATTAAGAGGTAAACGCGATTACTCTGGGGTAAGAACAGAGTGCACTGATAATAGTAGAGCCATGTCTGATACTGCGTCACAATTTGCAGAACATGAGGACGGAGAGCTTCATTCTGTGGGTGACGGATCTGATCCAAGTAAACTGGATTCAGAGATTTCAAATTTCAAATTTAAGCTTGAGAACCTCCGTGTATTACTAGGGGAGGTATTAGCGGCTCTGAATGATTGTAACACGGTTGCAATTCCAGAGAAAGTATGTAGGCTGGATAAATATTTTGCGGTACCGGCGTGTACTGACGTTTTTCCTATACCTAAAAGGCTTACAGAAATTGTTAACAAGGAGTGGGATAGACCCGGTGTGCCCTTTTCACCCCCTCCTATATTTAGAAAAATGTTTCCAATAGACGCCACCACACGGGACCTATGGCAGACGGTCCCTAAGGTGGAGGGAGCAGTTTCTACTCTGGCTAAGCGCACCACTATCCCGGTGGAGGATAGCTGTGCTTTTTCAGATCCAATGGATAAAAAGTTAGAGGGTTACCTTAAGAAAATGTTTGTTCAGCAAGGTACAACCCCTTGCATGCATCGCGCCTGTCACTGCTGCGGCGGCATTCTGGTTTGAGTCTCTGGAAGAGACCCTTAGCACAGCTCCATTGGATGAGATTATGAACAAGCTTAAAGCCCTTAAGCTAGCTAATTCATTTATTTCTGATGCCGTAGTACACTTAACCAAACTTACGGCTAAGAACTCCGGATTCGCCATTCAAGTGCGCAGAGCCCTGTGGCTTAAATCCTGGTCAGCTGATGTGACTTCTAAATCTAAATTGCTTAATATTCCTTTCAAAGGGCAGACATTATTCGGGCCCGGCTTGAAAGAAATTATCGCTGACATTACTGAGGTAAGGGCCATGCCCTGCCTCAAGACAGGGCCAAACCAAAGGCTAAACAGTCTAATTTTCGTGCCTTTCGTAATTTCAAGGCAGGAGCAGCATCAACTTCCTCCGCTCCAAGACAGGAAGGAACTGTTGCTCGCTACAGACAGGGCTGGAAACCTAACCAGTCCTGGAACAAGGGCAAGCAGGCCAGAAAACCTGCTGCTGCCCCTAAGACAGCATGAAGTGAGGGCCCCCGATCCGGAAACGGATATAGTGGGGGGCAGACTTTCTCTCTTTGCCCAGGCTTGGAGATGTCCAGGATCCCTGGGCGTTGGAAATCATATCTCAGGGATATCTTCTGGACTTCAAAGCTTCTCCTCCACAAGGGAGATTTCATCTTTCAAGGTTATCAGCAAACCAGATAAAGAAAGAGGCGTTTCTACGCTGTGTACAAGACCTCTTACTAATGGGAGTGATCCACCCAGTTCCGCGGTCGGAACACGGGCAAGGATTCTATTCAAATCTGTTTGTGGTTCCCAAAAAAGAGGGAACCTTCAGACCAATCTTGGACTTAAAGATCCTAAACAAATTCCTAAGAGTTCCATCGTTCAAAATGGAAACTATTCGAACCATCTTACCCATGATCCAAGAGGGTCAGTACATGACCACAGTGGATTTAAAGGATGCCTACCTTCACATACCGATTCACAAGGATCATTACCGGTATCTAAGATTTGCCTTCCTAAACAGGCATTACCAGTTTGTAGCTCTTCCCTTCGGGTTAGCTACGGCTCCAAGAATCTTTACAAAGGTTCTGGGCTCTCTTCTGGCGGTACTAAGACCGCGAGGCATAGCGATAGCTCCGTACCTAGACGACATTCTGATACAAGCGTCAAGTTTCCAAACTGCCAAGTCTCATACAGAGTTAGTTCTGGCATTTCTAAGGTCGCATGGGTGGAAGGTGAACGTAGAAAAGAGTTCTCTATTGCCACTCACAAGAGTTCCCTTTCTAGGGACTCTTATAGATTCTGAAGAAATGAAAATTTACCTGACGGAGGACAGGTTATCAAAACTTCTAAATGCTTGCCGTGTCCTTCATTCCATTCAACACCCGTCAGTGGCTCAGTGCATGGAGGTAATCGGCTTAATGGTAGCGGCAATGGACATAGTACCATTTGCGCGCCTGCATCTCAGACCGCTGCAATTGTGCATGCTAAGTCAGTGGAATGGGGATTACTCAGATTTGTCCCCTCTGCTAAATCTGGATCAAGAGACCAGAGATTCTCTTCTATGGTGGCTTTCTCGGCCACATCTGTCCAAGGGGATGCCCTTCCGCAGGCCAGATTGGACGATTGTAACAACAGACGCCAGCCTTCTAGGTTGGGGCGCAGTCTGTAATTCCCTGAAGGCTCAGGGATCATGGACTCAGGAGGAGAGACTCCTTCCAATAAACATTCTGGAATTAAGAGCAATTTTCAATGCTCTTCTGGCTTGGCCTCAGTTAGCAACTCTGAGGTTCATCAGGTTTCAGTCGGACAACATCACGACTGTGGCTTACATCAACCATCAAGGAGGAACAAGGAGTTCCCTAGCGATGATGGAAGTCTCAAAGATAATTCGCTGGGCAGAGTCTC
The DNA here is from genome assembly GCF_027579735.1 of Bombina bombina. Lineage (NCBI taxonomy): Eukaryota > Metazoa > Chordata > Amphibia > Anura > Bombinatoridae > Bombina > Bombina bombina. Next base: position 1,491,297,999 of record NC_069499.1, on the reverse strand, counting down.
ACTCTTGCCACCTGTCAGCGATCCACATCCCAGGCGTGGAGAACTGGGAGGCGGATTTTCTAAGTCGCCAGACCTATCATCCGGGGGAGTGGGAACTTCATCCGGAGGTGTTTGCCCAACTGCTTCATCATTGGGGCAAACCAGATCTGGATCTCATGGCGTCTCGCCAGAACGCCAAGCTTCCTTGTTACGGATCCAGGTCCAGGGACCCGGGAGCGGTGCTGATAGATGCTCTGACAGCACCTTGGGTCTTCAACATGGCTTATGTGTTTCCACCTTTCCCGATGCTTCCTCGATTGATTGCCAGGATCAAACAGGAGAGAGCATCGGTGATTCTAATAGCGCCTGCGTAGCCACGCAGGACCTGGTATGCAGATCTAGTGGACATGTCGTCCTGTCCACCATGGTCTCTGCCTCTGAGACAGGACCTTGTGATTCAGGGTCCTTTCAAACATCCAAATCTAATTTCTCTGAGGCTGACTGCATGGAGATTGAACGCTTGATTCTATCAAAGCGTGGATTCTTGGAGTCTGTGATTGATACCTTAATACAGGCTAGGAAACCTGTTATCAGGAAAATTTACCATAAAATATGGCGTAAATACTTATATTGGTGCGAATCCAAGAGTTACTCATGGAGTAAGGTTAGGATTCCTAGGATATTGTCTTTTCTACAAGAGGGTTTAGAAAAGGGTTTATCTGCTAGTTCGTTAAAGGGACAGATTTCAGCTCTGTCTATCCTTTTACACAAACGTCTGGCAGAAGTTCCAGATGTTCAGGCTTTTTGTCAGGCTTTGGCTAGGATTAAGCCTGTGTTTAAGACTGTTGCTCCGCCGTGGAGCTTAAACTTAGTTCTTAACGTTCTGCAAGGTGTTCCGTTTGAACCCCTTCATTCCATCGATATCAAGCTGTTATCTTGGAAAGTTCTGTTTTTAATGGCTATTTCCTCGGCTCGAAGAGTCTCTGAGTTATCGGCCTTACATTGTGATTCTCCTTATCTGATTTTTCATTCAGACAAGGTAGTTCTGCGTACTAAACCTGGGTTCTTACCTAAGGTAGTCACTAACAAGAATATCAATCAAGAGATTGTTGTTCCATCATTGTGCCCTAACCCTTCTTCAAAGAAGGAACGACTTTTGCACAATCTGGACGTCGTCCGTGCCCTGAAATTTTATTTGCAGGCAACTAAAGATTTTCGTCAAACTTCTTCCCTGTTTGTCGTTTATTCTGGACAGAGGAGAGGTCAAAAAGCTTCGGCTACCTCTCTCTCTTTTTGGCTTCGTAGCATAATACGTTTAGCCTATGAGACTGCTGGACAGCAGCCTCCTGAAAGGATTACAGCTCATTCTACTAGAGCTGTGGCTTCCACTTGGGCCTTTAAGAATGAGGCCTCTGTTGAACAGATTTGCAAGGCTGCAACTTGGTCTTCACTTCACACTTTTTCAAAATTTTACAAATTTGACACTTTTGCTTCTTCGGAGGCTGTTTTTGGGAGAAAGGTTCTTCAGGCAGTGGTTCCTTCCGTGTAAAGATCCTGCCTGTCCCTCCCGTCATCCGTGTACTTTTAGCTTTGGTATTGGTATCCCATAAGTAATGGATGACCCGTGGACTGACTACACTTAACAGGAGAAAATATAATTTATGCTTACCTGATAAATTCATTTCTCCTGTAGTGTAGTCAAAATTTAATTAAACTCCAGTCACCACTGCACCCTATAGTTTCTCCTTTCTCGTATGGTTTCGGTCGAATGACTGGATATGACGTAGAGGGGAGGAGCTATATAGCAGCTCTGCTTGGGTGATCCTCTTGCACTTCCTGTTAGGGAGGAGTTATAATCCCATAAGTAATGGATGACCCGTGGACTGACTACACTACAGGAGAAATGAATTTATCAGGTAAGCATAAATTATATTTTTATACACATGGCTACGATATGAGGCGCACCTTCTCTCCTTATGTTTTTTATTTTTTTACCGTACAGGCTTGTTTGCTCAAAGCCTTTTAAGCAATCAAGGAACTTTTATGCCTGGTTCTACCTCCACAAAAAAACTAAATTTATGCTTACATAATAAATTATTTTCTTTCAGAATGGTGAGACTTCATGAGCCTTGACGTGTGGGATTCAATTCCCGCCACAAGGGAATCTTTTAGCCCCTCCCACCGCTCTGTATTGTTCAGTTTAATGTATAGCCAAGCAGAGGAAAGGAAACAGGTAGGAAAGACAAAGCAGGGTATATAGAGGTTCGAATAAAAAAAACTGTTGCCAAAAATAAAATGAAAGTGGGTGGGGTCTCGTGGTCTTATCATCCTGAAAGAAAATAATTTATCATGTAGTAATTTTTTGTTTTCTTTCATATTATGATAGTTCACAAGCCTTGACTTGTGGGATTTAATACCTAAGATGTGGAGTCCACAACAAGGAAAGGGTGCTACAAGGTTGTTCCTATTTTCCAGACACTGTGGGTTGAAGGACTTTCCTGTCAAAACTCTCTTTCAAAGTAGCAAAAACATTAATATGGTAGAATTTGGAAAAAGTATGTAAGGAAGACCAGGTTGCAGCTTTGGAAGCATTGAAGCTTCATTCTTGAAAGCATAGGAAGTAGAAACTGATCTAGGGGAATGAGCTAAAATGGGTTTAGGGGTCGACTTTTCCGCCACCAAGTAAGCTTTGTGAATCACCTGGTTTAACCAAGAACCCAAAGTAACTACATAGCTTTTTCACCCCTGTGAAGACCAGAATGATGAACAATTAAACTTGTGCTCTGTTTGAAATCTTTAGTAGCTTTAGGGCCCTTACTACATATAGGTTATGGAGAAGTCTCTCCTAAGAATTTGAAGAATCAGGCACAAACGAGAAACAACATTCTCTTGGTTTATATTTTCAGAAAAAAACAACCTTAGTTTAAAACCAATCATATTTGTTATGAAACACAGGTTTGTCCTTGTGGTAAATGAGAAAAGGAGATTCAGATAAGGCTGATAGATCTGAATTTTCCTAGCAGATTATATTGCTGGAAGAGAAAGAACTTTCCAGGATAAGAATTTAATATCTATATTACTCATGGGTTCAAAGAGGGGACCCTCCATGAAGGAGAAATGGGTTTAACAGGCCTGATTCTTACCAAGTTAGGGCCAAAATGTAACCATCTTGCAGGAATCCTGAAGGGATGCCAATTTAAACCTTTGGTAGCACACCAAATCTTGTGATAGATTTTTTGGGCTGCTGAGTTTCTGGCCTGCAAAAGAGTGTCAATGACAGCATCAGAAAAACCTTTATGGTTTAAAATTAGGCTTTCAACCTTCATGCTGTCAAATTTAGAGATATGAGGTCTGTATAGAATAGCGGACCTTGGGACAATAGGTCTTGGTGCTGTGGAAGAAGACTTGGAGAAGAAATGGACATTTGAATCAAGTCTGCATACCAGGTTCTGCAGGGGCCAAACTGGAGCTTTCAAAATGACACAGGCAGATTCCTGTTTGAGAGCATGCCTCATTGTAAAAGACTGGCATATGTGGTCACTGTAACCCAGGAAAGCTGAAAAAATGAAGCCCCAATAGCCATGGAAATATTGTCTATCCGCCAGGATAGAGATTGCTTTATTGAGGAATCCAAAACAATTAGTTGATATAATTGCAGATAATTCCTCATCCATTATCATAGCATAAATGGACATGGGTGAAAGTTTGCAAAAGGACTGCATCCAATTCTGCCACCATTAGGCCCACTACCTCCATACATTGAGACACAGTTGGATAGGCAGAAATCTGAAGAAGAGAAAATGCAGACTGAACTTTTAGTCTGCAAGTGTATGTTAGAAACAGAGGCATGGCTACTAAGTCTATGGAAACAGACCTTGTTGGCTGGAAATAAAGAGCTTTTTGGAACATTTATCTTCCAACCGCGATCCTGTATAACGGATAGAAGTCTGTGAGTGTGAGAGATTGCAAGGAAGAAGCCTGAATCAGAATCTCATCTAGTACAGGGCAACTGATATGCCCTGAACTCTGATTACATTCAACAAGGCTCCCAAAATTTTTGTGAATATGCAGGGAGCAGTGGCTAACCCAAAGGACAACAAATTGGAAATGTTTGTTGTGAAAAGCAAATTGGAGGAACTGATAATGGTCCTTGTGAATAGGGATGTGAAAGTATAATTTGCTCCTTTTGCAAACTGCATCCTTCAAGTTTATTGTGGACATGATTTGAACCTGTTGGACAAGGGGTAAAGTTGTACGAATTGTTTCTATCTTGAATGTTGTAACTCTTAGAAACTTGTTTAGAGTTTTCAAATGCAATTTGGGTTGGAAAGTTCCCTCCTTCTTTGGAATAGAAACCCTGCCCCTGTTCTGAAACAAGTACAGGGTGAATAACCCCATGTTCTCCAGATCTTGAACACACTGGAAGAAGGTGGAAGCCTTCAATGGATTTTTGGGGCCATGAGACAGAAGGAATCATCCTCCAGGAGGCTTGGATCAAAAACCTATCCTGTAGCCCTGGGAAATTATGTTTAAGACCCAGGGGTCCTGAACTGATCAAGACCAGGTGTCCTGAAAGAGACTCAATCTCCCCCCTACCAAAACAGATTCTGAATCGGGGGCCACACCTTCATGCAGATTTAGGGTAGGTATTGGAATTTTTGTTCTACTTAGTCCAGGATAACCCGGGTTTTTAGGAAGGCTTGGAATATTCTGTCTTTTGGGAAGAAAGAGGACTTCTGATCCATAGAGGAGTGAAAAGAGCAAAAATCACAGGGTTAGCGGACCAAGACTTCAGCCACAAAGTTCTTCTTGTCATGACTGCAAAGGACATATTTTTATTATTAATCTCTTGAAAAAGCCGGGGTGTCACCGGCAAAACGTGTTGAGGCTTTTTGGTTGTACTGAGCATCCGTAGAATAAGGTGGGAGGATGCTTGATGACGTATCCTGACGGCTATACTGTTGTCTTCATTGCCGGTAACTTTTGAAATTGTTTCTACGCGGACGCCTCCCTGTTTCTTCCGATGCTATTCCTTTGCTGTGGTGAAGTGACTTATACCATCGCTGTTTTTTGCTGTTTTTATTTTATCTTCTAGTAAGTTTATTACTAGTGTGTGCCATTTGCAATAAAAAACCTCAACCTTGAATCGGACGTGCGCTTCTTCTTCTCTATTGCATTATTAATCTTGATAATGTCCAATACTGCTTTACAAATAAGAATTAGCAATTTGTTAGCTATAATTTGAGTACAAAATCAGGAACCTGGAAAACTTCTGGAGTTTTAAGGGAAGGCTTAAAAATCACATTTGATTGATTGACAGATTTATCATCAGAGGGTTTGCTTTCAGTTTTAAGCACTTCATGCAGTAAAAAACATGTATGTTCAACCCTAAATCTAAAAGAGGAATCGGCATCCAATTCATGTACAGAATCCTAATCCTGTGAAGAAATTTCACCATCAGAACTGTCAGATTCCTGAAGAATTTCAGGAATTTCTATATGTGGCTGTGAAATATGTGAAGTAGGCAGCTCATGGGAAACAGTATCACAAGATTTGCGTTGATGCTTACTTGTGACGTGGGATTGTTGCCAGAATCTCCAGCAGAGTAGAGCGCAGTTTGCTCTTTTGTTTCAAAATGCATAGAAGCTCTCTGAGAGACATATACAGGGCATACATTGTATTAGTTACAATAGTAGAAGACTGATTAGAATGCTTGAAATGTGAAACACATCCATTGCATATATAAGCAGACTGGCAAACTGGCACAGATTTACAAACACACACCATTTGTGTATAAATGTGATCAGTAGATCTACCTTCTAATGGGTCTGATAAAGGAACAGAGGGGATTGATTTGTTAGACTCCATAAATGAGTTCACAATCCTTAAATACAGTAACAAATTTACACTTAAAGGGACATAATACTCATATGCTAAATCACTTGCAACTAATGCAGTATAACTGTAAAAAGCTGACCGGAAAATATCAACTGAGCATCTCTATGTAAAAAAGGAAGATATTTTACCTCACAACTTCCTCAGCTCAGCAGTTATGCTCAGCAGCTGCCCAGCTGCAGGTAAAAAAAAGAAAAAGAAATGAACAGCAACAGCCAATCAGCATCAACAGTGCTGAGATCATGAACTCTTTTACTGTGATCTCATGAGATTTGACTTAACTCGCATGAGATTTCATAGTAAACTTCCTTAAACTGAATAGGGAAATAAGATGAGTGTGCACGAAAGCTCACTCCCGTAGCTGTCCCAGGACAGACATACTGATTTGCTGCTTAGAAGTCCTTTGCAATGGGATGTGGCAACTGATGAACTTTTGAGGTAAAATATCTTTCTTTCTTTCATGTAATAAAGCAAGAGTCCATGAGCTAGTGACGTATGGGATATACATTCCTACCAGGAGGGGCAAAGTTTCCAAACCTCAAAATGCCTATAAATACACCCCTCACCACACCCACAAATCAGTTTTTACAAACTTTGCCTCCCGTGGAGGTGGTGAAGTAAGTTTGTGCTAGATTCTACGTTGATATGCGCTTCGCAGCAGGCTGGAGCCCGGTTTTCCTCTCAGTGTGCAGTGAATGTCAGAGGGATGTGAAGAGAGTATTGCCTATTTGAATTCAATGGTCTCCTTCTACGGGATCTATTTCATAGGTTCTCTGTTATCGGTCGTAGAGATTCATCTCTTACCTCCCTTTTCAGATCGACTATATACTCTTATATATACCATTACCTCTACTGATTCTCGTTTCAGTACTGGTTTGGCTTTCTACTACATGTAGATGAGTGTCCTGGGGTAAGTAAGTCTTATTTTTTCTGTTCTATCTCATGGAGTGCTGTTCTCTCTTTTGATTTTTATGCTAATTATTCTTGGGTCACCCTAAGAGTAATGGGGAAACCAGACGTGGACTCCATGCACACATGCCCTTAGAGAGATACAACTGCACCTCACTGACGAGGCCCACAGGAGGCCGAAACGATCGTCTGGGGTTGTTGCTTCCCTTGTTCAGAGAAGAATTGCCTGGTATTTCGGCGCTGGACTGTCATTGGGCAGGGTCAGACTGATATGCTTCAGGATATTTTTTCTCTGTGAAGGGGCATAGTGTGCAAAAAGAACGTGCACCCTGAGGAATTTAATAAAAATGAACATGCATGGAAGTTATTCCAGCTTCTGTTCTATCTCATGGAGTGCTGTTCTCTCTCTTTTGATTTTTATGCTAATTATTCTTGGGTCACCCTAAGAGTAATGGGGAAACCAGACGTGGACTCCATGCACACATGCCCTTAGAGAGATACAACTGCACCTCACTGACGAGGCCCACAGGAGGCCGAAACGATCGTCTGGGGTTGTTGCTTCCCTTGTTCAGAGAAGAATTGCCTGGTATTTCGGCGCTGGACTGTCATTGGGCAGGGTCAGACTGATATGCTTCAGGATATTTTTTCTCTGTGAAGGGGCATAGTGTGCAAAAAGAACGTGCACCCTGAGGAATTTAATAAAAATGAACATGCATGGAAGTTATTCCAGCTTCTGTTCTATCTCATGGAGTGCTGTTCTCTCTCTTTTGATTTTTATGCTAATTATTCTTGGGTCACCCTAAGAGTAATGGGGAAACCAGACGTGGACTCCATGCACACATGTCCTTAGAGAGATACAACTGCACCTCACTGATGAGGCCCACAGGAGGCAGAAACGATCGTCTGGGGTTGTTGCTTCCCTTGTTCAGAGAAGAATTGCCTGGTATTTCGGCGCTGGACTGTCATTGGGCAGGGTCAGACTGATATGCTTCAGGATATTTTTTCTCTGTGAAGGGGCATAGTGTGCAAAAAGAACGTGCACCCTGAGGAATTTAATAAAAATGAACATGCATGGAAGTTCTTCCAGCTTCTGTTCTATCTCATGGAGTGCTGTTCTCTCTCTTTTGATTTTTATGCTAATTATTCTTGGGTCACCCTAAGAGTAATGGGGAAACCAGACGTGGACTCCATGCACACATGCCCTTAGAGAGATACAACTGCACCTCACTGATGAGGCCCACAGGAGGCAGAAACGATCGTCTGGGGTTGTTGCTTCCCTTGTTCAGAGAAGAATTGCCTGGTATTTCGGCGCTGGACTGTCATTGGGCAGGGTCAGACTGATATGCTTCAGGATATTTTTTCTCTGTGAAGGGGCATAGTGTGCAAAAAGAACGTGCACCCTGAGGAATTTAATAAAAATGAACATGCACGGAAGTTATTCCAGGTTCTGTTCTATCTCATGTACACTCTAAGCTATGGTTGGGCACTTTTATATAAAGTTCTAAATATATGTGTATAAACATTTATTTGCCTTGATTCAGGATGATCAATATTCCTTATTTCAGACAGTCAGTTTCATTATTTGGGATAATGCATATGAATAAATCATTTTTTCTTACCTTAAAAATTTACTTTTCTTTCATGTAATTAGCAAGAGTCCATGAGCTAGTGACGTATGGGATATACATTCCTACCAGGAGGGGCAAAGTTTCCCAAACATCAAAATGCCTACAAATACACCCCTCACCACACCCACAAATCAGTTTTACAAACTTTGCCTCCTATGGAGGTGGTGAAGTAAGTTTGTGCTAGATTCTACATTGATATGCGCTCCGCAGCAGGTTGGAGCCCGGTTTTCCTCTCAGCGTGCAGTGAATGTCAGAGGGATGTGAGGAGAGTATTGCCTATTTGAATTCAATTATCTCCTTCTACGGGGTCTATTTCATAGGTTCTCTGTTATCGGTCGTAGAGATTCATCTCTTACCTCCCTTTTCAGATCGACGATATACTCATATATATATATATATATATATATATATATATATACCATTACCTCTGCTGATTTTCGTTTCAGTACTGGTTTGGCTTTCTACAACATGTAGATGAGTGTCCTGGGGTAAGTAAGTCTTATTTTCTGTGACACTCTAAGCTATGGTTGGGCACTTTTTTATAAAGTTCTAAATATATGTATTCAAACATTTATTTGCCTTGACTCAGGATGTTCAACATTCCTTATTTCAGACAGTCAGTTTCATATTTGGGATAATGCATTTGAATAAATAAAACATTTTCTTACCTTAAAATTTGACTCTTTCCTGTGGGCTGTTAGGCTCGCGGGGGCTGAAAATGCTTCATTTTATTGCGTCATTCTTGGCGCAGACTTTTTTGGCGCAAAATTTTTTTCTGTTTCGGGCGACATACGTGTCGCCGGAAGTTGCGTCATTTTTGACGTTCTTTTGCGCCAAAAGTGTCGGCGTTCGTGATGTGGCGTCATTTTTGGCGCCAAAAGCATTTAGGCGCCAAATAATGTGGGCGTCTTATTTGGCACTAAAAAAATATGGGCGTCACTTTTGTCTCCACATTATTTAAGTCTCATTATTTATTGCTTCTGGTTGCTAGAAGTTTGTTCACTGGCATTTTTTTCCCATTCCTGAAACTGTCTTTTAAGGAATTTGATCAATTTTGCTTTATATGTTGTTTTTTCTATTACATATTGCAAGATGTCCCACGTTGAAACTGAGTCAGAAGATACTTCTGGAAAATCGCTGCCTGGTGCTGGAGCTACCAAAGCTAAGTGTATCTGCTGTAAACGTTTGGTTGCTGTTCCTCCAGCTGTTGTTTGTATTGAATGTCATGACAAACTTGTTAATGCAGATAATATTTCCTTTAGTAAAGTTATATTACCTGTTGTTGTTCCGTCAACATCTAATACTCAGAGTGTTCCTGATAACATAAGAGATTTTGTTTCTAAATCCATTAAGAAGGCTATGTCTGTTATTCCTCCTTCTAGTAAACGTAAAAAGTCTTTTAAAACTTCTCATTGTTCAGATGAATTTTTAAATGAACATCATCATTCTGATTCTGATAATGGTTCTTCTGGTTCAGAGGATTCTGTCTCAGAGGTTGATGCTGATAAATCTTCATATTTATTTAAAATGGAATTTATTCGTTCTTTACTTAAAGAAGTCCTAATTGCATTAGAAATTGAGGATTCCGGTCCTCTTGATACTAAATCTAAACGTTTAGATAAGGTTTTTAAATCTCCTGTAGTTATTCCAGAAGTTTTTCCTGTTCCTGGTGCTATTTCTGAAGTAATTTCCAGGGAATGGAATAATTTGGGTAATTCATTTACTCCTTCTAAACGTTTTAAGCAATTATATCCTGTGCCATCTGACAGATTAGAGTTTTGGGACAAAATCCCTAAGGTTGATGGGGCTGTCTCTACTCTTGCTAAGCGTACTACTATTCCTATGGCAGCTGGTACTTCCTTTAAGGATCTTCTTAGAAAGGAAAATTGAATCCTTTCTAAGAAAAGCTTACTTGTGTTCAGGTAATCTTCTTAGACCTGCTATATCTTTGGCGGATGTTGCTGCAGCTTCAACTTTTTGGTTGGAAGCTTTAGCGCAACAAGTAACAGATCATAATTCTCATAGCATTATTATTATTCTTCAACATGCTAATAATTTTATTTGTGATGCCATCTTTGATATCATTAGAGTTGATGTCAGGTATATGTCTCTAGCTATTTTAGCTAGAAGAGCTTTATGGCTTAAAACTTGGAATGCTGATATGTCTTCTAAGTCTACTCTGCTTTCCCTTTCTTTCCAGGGTAATAAATTATTTGGTTCTCAGTTGGATTCTATTATCTCAACTGTTCCTGGAGGGAAAGGAACTTTTTTACCACAGGATAAAAAATCTAAAGGTAAATTTAGGTCTAATAATCGTTTTCGTTCCTTTTGTCACAACAAGGAACAAAAGCCTGATCCTTCATCCTCAGGAGCGGTATCAGTTTGGAAACCATCTCCAGTCTGGAATAAATCCAAGCCTTTTAGAAAATCAAAGCCAGCTCCTAAGTCCACATGAAGGTGCGGCCCTCATTCCAGCTCAGCTGGTAGGGGGCAGATTACGTTTTTTCAAAGAAATTTGGATCAATTCCGTTCACAATCTTTGGATTCAGAACATTGTTTCAGAAGGGTACAGAATTGGCTTCAAGATAAGGCCTCCTGCAAAGAGATTTTTTCTTTCCCGTGTCCCAGTAAATCCAGCGAAGGCTCAAGCATTTCTGAAATGTGTTTCAGATCTAGAGTTGGCTGGAGTAATTATGCCAGTTCCAGTTCTGGAACAGGGGCTGGGGTTTTATTCAAATCTCTTCATTGTACCAAAGAAGGAGAATTCCTTCAGACCAGTTCTGGATCTAAAAATTTTGAATCGTTATGTAAGGATACCAACATTCAAAATGGTAACTGTAAGGACTATCCTGCCTTTTGTTCAGCAAGGGCATTATATGTCTACAATAGATTTACAGGATGCATATCTGCATATTCCGATTCATCCAGATCACTATCAGTTTCTGAGATTCTCTTTCCTAGACAAGCATTACCAGTTTGTGGCTCTGCCGTTTGGCCTAGCAACAGCTCCAAGAATTTTTACAAAGGTTCTCGGTGCCCTTCTGTCTGTAATCAGAGAACAGGGTATTGTGGTATTTCCTTAATTGGACGATATCTTGGTACTTGCTCAGTCTTCACATTTAGCAGAATCTCATACAAATCGACTTGTGTTGTTTTCTTCAAGATCATGGTTGGAGGATCAATTTACTAAAAAGTTCATTGATTCCTCAGACAAGGGTAACCTTTTTGGGTTTCCAGATAGATTCAGTGTCCATGACTCTATCTTTGACAGACAAAAGGCGTCTAAAATTGATCTCAGCTTGTCGAAACCTTCAGTCACAATCATTCCCTTCGGGTAGCCTTATGCATGGAAATTCTAGGTCTTATGACTGCAGCATCGGACGCGATCTCCTTTGCTCGTTTTCACATGCGACCTCTTCAGCTCTGTATGCTGAACCAGTGGTGCAGGGATTACACAAAGATATCTCAATTAATATCTTTAAAACCGATTGTACGACACTCTCTGACGTGGTGGACAGATCACCATCGTTTAGTTCAGGGGGCTTCTTTTGTTCTTCCGACCTGGACTGTAATTTCAACAGATGCAAGTCTTACAGGTTGGGGAGCTGTGTGGGGGTCTCTGACGGCACAAGGGGTTTGGGAATCTCAGGAGGTGAGATTACCGATCAATATTTTGGAACTCCGTGCAATTTTCAGAGCTCTTCAGTCTTGGCCTCTTCTAAAGAGAGAATCGTTCATTTGTTTTCAGACAGACAATGTCACAACTGTGGCATACATCAATCATCAAGGAGGGACTCACAGTCCTCTGGCTATGAAAGAAGTATCTCGAATTCTGGTTTGGGCGGAATCCAGCTCCTGTCTAGTTTCTGCGGTTCATATCCCAGGTATAGACAATTGGGAAGCGGATTATCTTAGTCGCCAAACGTTGCATCCGGGCGAATGGTCTCTTCACCCAGAGGTATTTCTTCAGATTGTTCAAATGTGGGGACTTCCAGAAATAGATCTGATGGCCTCTCATCTAAACAAGAAACTTCCCATGTATCTGTCCAGATCCAGGGATCCTCAAGCGGAAGCAGTGGATGCATTGTCAATTCCTTGGAAGTATCATCCTGCCTATATCTTTCCGCCTCTATTTCTTCTTCCAAGAGTGATCTCCAAGATTCTGAAGGAATGCTCGTTTGTTCTGCTGGTAGCTCCAGCATGGCCTCACAGGTTTTGGTATGCGGATCTTGTCCGGATGGCCTCTTGCCAACCGTGGACTCTTCCGTTACGACCAGACCTTCTGTCGCAAGGTCCTTTTTTCCATCAGGATCTCAAATCCTTAAATTTAAAGGTATGGAGATTGAACGCTTGATTCTTAGTCAAAGAGGTTTCTCTGACTCTGATTAATACTATGTTACAGGCTCGTAAATCTGTATCTAGGGAGATATATTATAGTGTCTGGAAGACTTATATTTCTTGGTGTCTTTCTCATCATTTTTCCTGGCATTCTTTTGAATTCTGAGAATTTTACAGTTTCTTCAGGATGGTTTGGATAAAGGTTTGTCTGCAAGTTCCTTGAAAGGACAAATCTCTGCTCTTTCTGTTCTTTTTCACAGAAAGATTGCTAATCTTCCTGATATTCATTGTTTTGTACAAGCTTTGGTTCGTATAAAACCTGTCATTAAGTCAATTTCTCCTCCTTGGAGTTTGAATTTGGTTCTGGGGGCTCTTCAAGCTCCTCCGTTTGAACCTATGCATTCATTGGACATTAAATTACTTTCTTGGAAAGTTTTGTTCCTTTTGGCCATCTCTTCTGCCAGAAGAGTTTCTGAATTATCTGCTCTTTCTTGTGAGTCTCCTTTTCTGATTTTTCACCAGGATAAGGCGGTGTTGCGAACTTCTTTTACATTTTTACCTAAGGTTGTGAATTCCAACAACATTAGTAGAGAAATTGTGGTTCCTTCATTATGTCCTAATCCTAAGAATTCTAAGAAGAAATCATTGCATTCTTTGGATGTAGTTAGAGCTTTGAAATATTATGTTGAAGCTACTAAGAATTTCCAAAAGACTTCTAGTCTATTTGTTATCTTTTCCGGTTCTAGGAAAGGTCAGAAGGCCTCTGCCATTTTTTTGGCATCTTGGTTGAAATCTTTAATCCATCATGCTTATGTCGAGTCGGGTAAAACTCCGCCTCAAAGGATTACAGCTCATTCTACTAGGTCAGTTTCTACTTCCTGGGCGTTTAGGAATGAAGCTTCGGTTGATCAGATTTGCAAAGCAGCAACTTGGTCTTCTTTGCATACTTTTACTAAATTCTACCATTTTGATGTGTTTTCTTCTTCTGAAGCTGTTTTTGGTAGAAAAGTACTTCAGGCAGCTGTTTCAGTTTGAATCATCTGCTTATAATTTCAGTTTTTTTCATTATAAAATTTAAACTTTATTTTGGGTGTGGATTATTTTTCAGCGGAATTGGCCTTCTTTATTTTATCCCTCCCTCTCTAGTGACTCTTGCGTGGAAAGATCCACATCTTGGGTAGTCATTATCCCATACGTCACTAGCTCATGGACTCTTGCTAATTACATGAAAGAAAACATAATTTATGTAAGAACTTACCTGATAAATTCATTTCTTTCATAATAGCAAGAGTCCATGAGGCCCACCCTTTTTGTGGTGGTTATGATTTTTTTATATAAAGCACAATTATTCCAATTCCTTATTTTTTATGCTTTCGCACTTTTTTCTTATCACCCCACTTCTTGGCTATTCGTTAAACTGATTTGTGGGTGTGGTGAGGGGTGTATTTGTAGGCATTTTGAGGTTTGGGAAACTTTGCCCCTCCTGGTAGGAATGTATATCCCATACGTCACTAGCTCATGGACTCTTGCTAATATGAAAGAAATGAATTTATCAGGTAAGTTCTTACATAAATTGTTTTTTCCCTGTGGGCTGTTAGGCTCGCGGGGGCTGAAAATGCTTCATTTTATTGCGTCATTCTTGGCGCTGACTTTTTAGGCGCAAAAAATTTCTTTGTCATTTCCGGCGTCATACTTGTCGCCGGAAGATGTTTGTGTTTGCGTCATTTTTTTTTTACATTTTGCGCAAAAATGTCGGTGTCACCGGATGTGGCGTCATTCTTGGCGCCAAAAGCATTTAGGCGCCAATAATGTGGGCGTCTTTTTTTGGCGCTAAAAAATGTGGGCGTCATTATTGTCTCCACCTTTTTTTCACATTATTTAAATCTCATTATTTCATTTGCTTCTGGTTGCTAGAGGCTTGTTCATTGGCATTTTTTTTCCCATTCCTGAAACTGTCTTTTAAGGAATTTGATAGATTTTGCTTTATATGTTGTTTTTTCTCTTACATATTGCAAGATGTCTCAGATTGACCCTGGATCAGAAGCTACTTCTGGAAAAACGCTGCCTGATGCTGGTTCTGCCAAAGTTAAGTGTATTTGCTGTAAACTTGTGGTAACTGTTCCTCCGGCTGTAGTTTGTGATGAATGTCATGATAAGCTTGCTAATGCAGATAGTATTTCCATTAGTAATATTCCATTACCTGTTGCTGTTCCATCAACATCTAATACTCAGGATGTTCCTGTTAATATAAGAGATTTTGTTTCTAAATCTATTAGGAAGGCTATGTCTGTTATTCCTCCTTCCAGTAAACGTAAAAGGTCTTTTAAAACTTCAAATTTTTCAGATGAATTTTTAAATGAACATCATTCTGATTTGTCTGTTTCTGATAATGATTTTTCTGGTTTAGAGGATTCTGTCTCAGATATTGACACTGATAAATCTTCATATTTATTTAAAATGGAATTTATTCGCTCTTTACTTAAAGAAGTTTTAATCGCATTAGAGATGGAGGATTCTAGTCCTCTTGATACTAAATCTACTAAGCGTTTAAATTCGGTTTTTAAACCTCCTATAGTTATTCCGGAAGTTTTTCCTGTTCCTGATGCTATTTCTGAAGTAATTTCTAGGGAATGGAATAATCTGGGTAATTCATTTACTCCTTCTAAAAGGTTAAAGAAATTGTATCCTGTGCCATCTGACAGATTAGAGTTTTGGGACAAAATCCCTAAAGTTGATGGGGCTATCTCTACTCTCGCTAAACGTACTACTATTCCTACGACAGATAGTACTTCCTTTAAGGATCCTTTAGATAGGAAGATTGAATTCTCTCTAAGGAAATCTTATTTATGTTCAGGTAATCTTCTTAGGCCTGCTATTTCTTTGGCTGATGTTGCGGCAGCTTCCACTTTTTGGTTGGAGGCTTTGGCACAACAAGTGTCAGATCATAATACTCATAGCATTGTTAAACTTCTTCAACATGCTAATAACTTTATTTGTGATGCCATCTTTGATATCATTAGAGTTGATGTCAGGTATATGTCTTTAGCTATTTTGGCTAGAAGAGCTTTATGGCTTAAAACTTGGAATGCAGATATGTCTTCTAAGTCAACTTTGCTTTCCCTTTCTTTCCAAGGTAATAAATTGTTTGGTTCCCAGTTGGATTCTATTATTTCAACTGTTACTGGGGGGAAAGGAACTTTCTCCAACATTGGTGTGTCCGGTCCACGGCGTCATCCATAACTTGTGGGAATATTCTCTTCCCCAACAGGAAATGGCAAAGAGCCCCCCCCAGTCATTCTCTTTGCCGCTCTGAACAAGTAGCATCTCCACGGAGATGGTGAAGAGTATGTGGTGTTTAGTTGTAGTTTTTTATTCTTCTATCAAGAGTTTGTTATTTTAAAATAGTGCTGGTATGTACTATTTACTCTGAAACAGAAAGAGATGAAGAGTTCTGTTTAAAAGAGGAGTATGATTTTAGCAGCAGTAACTAAAATCAATTGCTGTTCCCACGCAGGACTGTTGAGCTGAGAGAACTTCAGTTGGGGGGGGACAGTTTGCAGACTTTTCTGCTCAAGGTATGACTAGCCATTTTTCTAACAAGACTGTGTAATGCTGGAAACTGTCATTTTTCCCTCATGGGGATTGGTAAGCCATTTTCTTAGACTTAGCCCATAATAAGCCCTTTATTCTTTCTATTAACTGGTGGACACTCTTAAGGGCTAAATCGATTGTTTATTTAAGTTATTTTTGAAAGTTTGAAGTAATTTTCACACTTTTATTGTTTGGGGAATGTTTTTATCGCCAGGCACTAGTTTAGACACCTTCCCAGTCAGGAAGGGCCTTTCACTATAGTAGGCAGAGCCTCATTTTCGCACCATTATTACGCAGTTACTTTTGAGTACAGCTGCATGTGTGAGGGTCTGGTATCCACTGAAAACGTTCCTAGAAGGCTTGAATTGGTATCGTATACCCCCCTGGGATTGGTGAAGTCGCAACAAAGGCTGTGGCTGGGACTGTAGTGGGGTTAAAATTGCAAACGGCTCCGGTTTCCACATTTTAAGGGTTAACAGCTTGAAAAGTGGGGTGCAATACTTTGAATGCATTAAGACACTGTGGTGAAAATTTGGTAAATATTGGATAATTCCTTCATAGTTTTTCACATATTCAGTAATAAAGTGTGCCCTGTTTAACATTTAAAGAGACAGTAACGGTTTTGTTTTAAAACGGTTTTTGTGCTTTATTAACCAGTTTAAGCCTGTTTAAAATGTCTGTACCTTCAGATAGATCATGTTCTGTATGTATGGAAGCCAATGTGGTTCCCCCTTCAAATATATGTGATAATTGTGCCATAGCGTCCAAACATAGTAAGGACAGTACTGTCACAAATAGTAAGGTTGCCCAGGATGATTCCTCAGATGAAGGAAGTAGAGATAGTTCTACATCATCTCCTTCTGTGTCTATACCAGTTATGCCCGCGCAGGCGACCCCTAGTACTTCTAGCGCGCCAATGCTTGTTACTATGCAACAATTGACGGCAGTAATGGATAACTCCATAGCTAATATTTTATCCAAAATGCCAGCATTTCAGAGAAAGCGCGATTGCTCTGTTTTAAACACTGTAGAGCAGGAGGGCGCTGATGATAATTTTTCTGTCATACCCTCACACCAGTCTGAAGTGGCAGTGAGGGAGGGTTTGTCAGATGGAGAAATTTCTGATACAGGAAGAATTTCTCAGCAGGCGGAACCTGATGTTGTGACATTTAAATTTAAATTAGAGCATCTCCGCGCATTACTTAAGGAGGTGCTATCTACTCTGGATGATTGTGACAATCTGGTCATCCCAGAAAAATTGTGCAAGATGGACAAGTTCCTAGAGGTCCCGGTGCACCCTGATGCCTTTCCGATACCTAAACGGGTGGCGGACCTAGTGAATAAGGAGTGGGAGAAGCCAGGCATACCTTTTGTCCCTCCTATATTTAAGAAATTGTTCCCTATGGTCGACCCCAGGAAGGACTTATGGCAAACAGTCCCTACACTAGCCAAGCGCACGACCATTCCCATTGAGGACAATTGTGCTTTCAAAGATCCTATGGATAAAAAATTGGAGGGTTTACTTAAAAAGATTTTTGTACAGCAAGGTTACCTCCTTCAACCTATTTCGTGCATTATTCCTGTCACTACAGCGGCGTGGTTCTGGTTCGAGGAACTGGAAAAGTCACTCAGTAGGGAGACTCCCTATGAGGAAGTCATGGACAGAATTCACGCACTTAAGTTAGCTAATTCCTTTATTTTAGACGCCGCTTTGCAGTTAGCGAGGTTAGCGGCGAAAAATTCAGGGTTTGCAATTGTGGCGCGCAGAGCGCTCTGGCTAAAGTCTTGGTCGGCGGATGTATCTTCCAAGACAAAATTGCTTAATATCCCTTTCAAAGGTAAGACCCTTTTTGGGCCAGAATTGAAAGAGATTATTTCAGACATCACTGGGGGAAAGGGCCATGCCCTCCCACAAGATAGACCTTTCAAGGCTAAGAATAAGTCCAATTTTCGTTCCTTTCGCAATTTCAGGAACGGACCAGCTTCCAACTCTGCAGCCTCTAGACAAGAGGGTAACGCTTCACAGACTAAACCAGCTTGGAAACCAATGCAAGGCTGGAACAAGGGTAAACAGGCCAAGAAGCCTGCTGCTGCTACCAAAACAGCATGAAGGGGTAGCCCCCGATCCGGGACCGGATCTAGTAGGGGCAGACTATCTCTCTTTGCTCAGGCTTGGGCAAGAGATGTTCAGGATCCCTGGGCACTAGAAATAGTCTCTCAGGGTTATCTTCTAGAATTCAAGGAACTACCCCCAAGGGGAAGGTTCCACATGTCTCACTTATCTTCAAACCAAATAAAGAGACAGGCATTCTTACATTGTGTAGAAGACCTGTTAAAGATGGGAGTGATACACCCAGTTCCAACTGTGGAACAAGGTCAGGGGTTTTACTCAAATCTGTTTGTAGTTCCCAAAAAAGAGGGAACTTTCAGACCAATTCTGGATTTAAAAATTCTAAACAAATTTCTCAGAGTTCCATCGTTCAAAATGGAAACCATTCAAACAATTTTACCTACAATCCAGGAGGGTCAATTTATGACTTCCGTGGATTTAAAGGATGCGTATCTACATATTCCTATCCACAAAGATCATCATCAGTTCCTAAGGTTCGCCTTTCTGGACAAAAATTATCAGTTCGTGGCTCTCCCATTCGGGCTAGCCACTGCTCCAAGAATTTTCACAAAGGTGCTCGGGTCCCTTCTAGCGGTTCTAAGACCAAGGGGTATTGCAGTGGCACCTTATCTGGACGACATTCTAATCCAAGCGTTGTCTCTTTCCAAAGCAAAGGCTCATACAGACATTGTTCTAGCCTTTTTCAGATCTCACGGGTGGAAGGTGAAGGTAGAAAAGAGTTCCCTGTCTCCGTCGACAAGAGTTCCCTTTTTGGGAACAATAATAGATTCTTTAGAAATGAAGATCTTCCTGACAGAAGTCAGAAAGTCAAAGCTTCTAAACGCTTGTCAAGTTCTTCACTCTATTCTGCAGCCTTCCATAGCTCAGTGCATGGAAGTAGTAGGGTTGATGGTTGCAGCAATGGACATAGTTCCTTTTGCTCAAATTCATCTAAGACCATTACAACTGTGCATGCTCAAGCAGTGGAATGGGGACTATACAGACTTGTCTCCAAAGATTCAAGTAGACCAGATGACCAGAGACTCACTCCGTTGGTGGTTGTCCCAGGATCACCTGTCTCAGGGAATGAGTTTCCGCAGACCAGAGTGGGTCATTGTCACGACCGACGCCAGTCTTATTAGGCTGGGGCGCGGTCTGGGATTCCCTGAAAGCTCAGGGTTTATTGTCTCAGGAAGAGTCTCTTCTCCCGATCAACATCCTGGAACTGAGAGCGATATTCAATGCTCTCCGGGCTTAGCCTCAACTAGCGAAGGCCGGATGCATAAGATTCCAGTCTGACAACATGACGACTGTAGCTTACATCAACCATCAGGGGGGAACAAGGAGTTCCTTGGCGATGAGAGAGGTATCCAAAATCATCAAATGGGCGGAGGATCACTCCTGCCACCTATCTGCAATCCACATCCCAGGAGTAGACAACTGGGAGGCGGATTATCTGAGTCGTCAGACTTTCCATCCGGGGGAGTGGGAACTCCACCCGGAGGTGTTTGCCCAGTTGACTCAATTATGGGGCATTCCAGACATGGATCTGATGGCGTCTCGTCAGAACTTCAAGGTTCCTTGCTACGGGTCCAGATCCAGGGATCCCAAGGCGACTCTAGTGGATGCATTAGTGGCGCCTTGGTCGTTCAACCTAGCTTATGCGTTTCCACCGTTCCCTCTCCTTCCCAGGCTTGTAGCCAGGATCAAACAGGAGAAGGCCTCGGTGATTCTGATAGCTCCTGCGTGGCTGCGCAGGACTTGTTATGCAGACCTGGTGAATATGTCATCGGCTCCACCATGGAAGCTACCTTTGAGACAGGATATTCTAGTACAAGGTCCATTCGAACATACAAATCTAGTTTCTCTGCAGCTGACTGCTTGGAAATTGAACGTTTGATTTTATCCAAGCGTGGGTTTTCAGATTCAGTGATAGATACTCTGGTCCAAGCCAGAAAACCTGTGACTAGAAAGATTTACCATAAAATATGGAAAAGATATATCTGTTGGTGTGAATCCAAGGGATTCTCCTGGAGTAAGATTAAAATTCCTAAGATCCTCTCCTTTCTCCAAGAAGGTTTGGATAAGGGATTGTCAGCGAGTTCTCTAAAAGGACAGATTTCTGCTTTATCTGTCTTGTTACACAAACGACTGGCAGCTGTGCCAGATGTACAAGCTTTTGTACAGGCGTTGGTCAGAATCAAGCCTGTTTACAGACCCTTGACTCCTCCCTGGAGTCTAAATTTAGTTCTTTCAGTTCTTCAAGGGGTTCCGTTTGAACCCTTACATTCCATAGATATCAAGTTACTATCTTGGAAAGTTCTGTTTTTGGTTGCTATTTCTTCTGCTAGAAGAGTTTCTGAATTATCTGCTTTGCAGTGTGATCCACCCTATCTGGTGTTCCATTCAGATAAGGTTGTTTTGCGTACCAAGCCTGGTTTTCTTCCAAAAGTTGTTTCCAACAAGAATATTAACCAGGAAATAGTTGTTCCTTCTTTATGTCCGAATCCAGTTTCAAAGAAGGAACGTTTGTTACACAATTTAGATGTAGTCCGTGCTTTAAAGTTCTATTTAGAAGCAACAAAGGTTTCTCCAACATAGGTGTGTCCGGTCCATGGCGTCATCCTTACTTGTGGGATATTCTCTTCCCCAACAGGAAATGGCAAAGAGCCCAGCAAAGCTGGTCACATGATCCCTCCTAGGCTCCGCCTTCCCCAGTCATTCTCTTTGCCGTTGTACAGGCAACATCTCCACGGAGATGGCTTAGAGTTTTTTAGTGTTTAACTGTAGTTTTTATTATTCAGTCAAGAGTTTGTTATTTTAAAATAGTGCTGGTATGTACTATTTACTCTGAAACAGAAAAGAGATGAAGATTTCTGTTTGTAAGAGGAAAATGATTTTAGCAACCGTTACTAAAATCGATGGCTGTTCCACACAGGACTGTTGAGAGGAATTAACTTCAGTTGGGGGAACAGTGAGCAGACTTTTGCTGCTTGAGGTATGACACATTCTAACAAGACGATGTAATGCTGGAAGCTGTCATTTTCCCTATGGGATCCGGTAAGCCATTTTATTACAGACAGTAAATAAGGGCTTCACAAGGGCTTTTTAAGACTGTAGACATTTTCTGGGCTAAATCGATTTATATATAAACATATTTTATACTCCATAGCCTTGAGGAATTATTTTAATCTTGGGAATTTTGTAAAATAACCGGCAGGCACTGTATTGGACACCTTATTCTCTAGGGGCTTTCCCTAATCATAGGCAGGGTCTCATTTTCGCGCCTGTATTGCGCACTTGTTTTTGAGAAGCATGACATGCAGATGCATGTGTGAGGAGCTCTGATACATAGAAAAGACTTTCTGAAGGCGTCATTTGGTATCGTATTCCCCTTTGGGCTTGGTTGGGTCTCAGCAAAGCAGATACCAGGGACTGTAAAGGGGTTAAATATAAAAACGGCTCCGGTTCCGTTATTTTAAGGGTTAAAGCTTCCAAATTTGGTGTGCAATACTTTTAAGGCTTTAAGACACTGTGGTGAAATTTTGGTGAATTTTGAACAATTCCTTCATACTTTTTCGCAATTGCAGTAATAAAGTGTGTTCAGTTTAAAATTTAAAGTGACAGTAACGGTTTTATTTTAAAACGTTTTTTGTACTTTGTTATCAAGTTTATGCCTGTTTAACATGTCTGAACTGCCAGATAGACTGTGTTCTGAATGTGGGGAAGCCAAGGTCCCTTCTCATTTAAATAGATGTGATTTATGTGACACAAAATTTAGAGAAAATGATGCCCAAGATGATTCCTCAAGTGAGGGGAGTAAGCATGGTACTGCATCATCCCCTCCTTCGTCTACACCAGTCTTGCCCACACAAGAGGCCCCTAGTACATCTAGCGCGCCAATACTCCTTACTATGCAACAATTAACGGCTGTAATGGATAATTCTATCAAAAACATTTTAGCCAAAATGCCCACTTATCAGCGAAAGCGCGACTGCTCTGTTTTAGAAAATACTGAAGAGCATGAGGACGCTGATGATATTGGTTCTGAAGGGCCCCTACACCAGTCTGAGGGGGCCAGGGAGGTTTTGTCTGAGGGAGAAATTTCAGATTCAGGGAAAATTTCTCAACAAGCTGAACCTGATGTGATTACATTTAAATTTAAGTTGGAACATCTCCGCGCTCTGCTTAAGGAGGTGTTATCCACTCTGGATGATTGTGAGAATTTGGTCATCCCAGAGAAACTATGTAAAATGGACAAGTTCCTAGAGGTCCCGGGGCCCCCCGAAGCTTTTCCTATACCCAAGCGGGTGGCGGACATTGTAAATAAAGAATGGGAAAGGCCCGGTATACCTTTCGTCCCTCCCCCCATATTTAAAAAATTGTTTCCTTAAAGAAAGGACTTATGGCAGACAGTCCCCAAGGTCGAGGGGGCGGTTTCTACTCTAAACAAACGCACCCTATACCCATAGAAGATAGTTGTGCTTTCAAAGATCCTATGGATAAAAAATTAGAAGGTTTGCTTAAAAAGATGTTTGTTCAGCAAGGTTACCTTCTACAACCAATTTCATGCATTGTCCCTGTCACTACAGCCGCGTGTTTCTGGTTCGATGAGCTAGAAAAGGCGATCACTAGTAATTCTCCTTCTTATGAGGAGATTATGGACAGAATCCGTGCTCTCAAATTGGCTAATTCTTTCACCCTAGACGCCACTTTGCAATTGGCTAGGTTAGCGGCGAAAAATTCTGGGTTTGCTATTGTGGCGCGCAGAGCGCTTTGGTTAAAATCTTGGTCAGCGGATGCGTCTTCCAAGAACAAATTGCTTAACATTCCTTTCAAGGGGAAAACGCTGTTTGGCCCTGACTTGAAAGAGATTATCTCTGATATCACTGGGGGCAAGGGCCACGCCCTTCCTCAGGATAGGTCTTTCAAGGCCAAAAATAAACCTAATTTTCGTCCCTTTCGTAGAAACGGACCAGCCCCAAGTGCTACGTCCTCTAAGCAAGAGGGTAATACTTCTCAAGCCAAGCCAGCCTGGAGACCAATGCAAGGCTGGAACAAGGGAAAGCAGGCCAAGAAACCTGCCACTGCTACCAAGACAGCATTAGATGTTGGCCCCCGATCCGGGACCGGATCTGGTGGGGGGCAGACTCTCTCTCTTCGCTCAGGCTTGGGCAAGAGATGTTCTGGATCCTTGGGCGCTAGAAATAGTCTCCCAAGGTTATCTTCTGGAATTCAAAGGGCTTCCCCCAAGGGGGAGGTTCCACAGGTCTCAATTGTCTTCAGACCACATAAAAAAACAGGCATTCTTACATTGTGTAGAAGACCTGTTAAAAATGGGAGTGATTCATCCTGTTCCATTAGGAGAACAAGGGATGGGGTTCTACTCCAATCTGTTCGTAGTTCCCAAAAAAGAGGGAACGTTCAGACCATCTTAGATCTCAAGATCCTAAACAAGTTTCTCAAGGTTCCATCGTTCAAAATGGAAACCATTCGAACAATTCTTCCTTCCATCCAGGAAGGTCAATTCATGACCACGGTGGATTTAAAGGATGCGTATCTACATATTCCTATCCACAGGGAACATCATCGGTTCCTAAGGTTCGCATTCCTGGACAAGCATTACCAGTTTGTGGCACTTCCGTTCGGATTAGCCACTGCTCCAAGGATTTTCACAAAGGTACTAGGGTCCCTTCTAGCGGTGCTAAGACCAAGGGGCATTGCAGTAGTACCTTACTTGGACGACATTCTGATTCAAGCGTCGTCCCTTCCTCTAGCAAAGGCTCACACGGACATTGTCCTGGCCTTTCTCAGATCTCACGGATGGAAAGTGAACGTAGAAAAGAGTTCTCTATCTCCGTCAACGAGGGTTCCCTTCTTGGGAACAATAATAGACTCCTTAGAAATGAGGATTTTTCTGACAGAGGCCAGAAAAACAAAACTTCTAAACTCTTGTCAAATACTTCATTCCGTTCCTCTTCCTTCCATAGCGCAGTGCATGGAAGTAATAGGTTTGATGGTAGCGGCAATGGACATAGTTCCTTTTGCGTGCATTCATCTAAGACCATTACAACTGTGCATGCTCAGTCAGTGGAATGGGGACTATACAGACTTGTCTCCGACGATACAAGTAAATCAGAGGACCAGAGATTCACTCCGTTGGTGGCTGTCCCTGGACAACCTGTCACAGGGGATGAGCTTCCGCAGACCAGAGTGGGTCATTGTCACGACCGACGCCAGTCTGATGGGCTGGGGCGCGGTCTGGGGACCCCTGAAAGCTCAGGGTCTTTGGTCTCGGGAAGAATCTCTTCTACCGATAAATATTCTGGAACTGAGAGCGATACTCAATGCTCTCAAGGCTTGGCCTCAGCTAGCAAAGGCCAAGTTCATACGGCTTCAATCAGACAACATGACGACTGTTGCGTACATCAACCATCAGGGGGGAACAAGGAGTTCCCTGGCGATGGAAGAAGTGACCAAAATCATTCAATGGGCGGAGACTCACTCCTGCCACTTGTCTGCAATCCACATCCCAGGAGTGGAAAATTGGGAAGCGGATTTTCTGAGTCGTCAGACATTACATCCGGGGGAGTGGGAACTCCATCCGGAAATCTTTGCCCACATTACTCAACTGTGGGGCATTCCAGACATGGATCTGATGGCCTCTCGTCAGAACTTCAAGGTTCCTTGCTACGGGTCCAGATCCAGGGATCCCAAGGCGACTCTAGTAGATGCACTAGTAGCACCTTGGACCTTCAAACTAGCTTATGTATTCCCGCCGTTTCCTCTCATCCCCAGGCTGGTAGCCAGGATCAATCAGGAGAGGGCATCGGTGATCTTGATAGCTCCTGCGTGGCCACGCAGGACTTGGTATGCAGACCTGGTGAATATGTCATCGGCTCCACCATGGAAGCTACCTTTGAGACGAGACCTTCTTGTTCAGGGTCCGTTCGAACATCCGAATCTGGTTTCACTCCAACTGACTGCTTGGAGATTGAACGCTTGATCTTATCAAAGCGAGGGTTCTCAGATTCTGTTATTGATACTCTTGTTCAGGCCAGAAAGCCTGTAACTAGAAAAATTTACCACAAAATATGGAAAAAATATATCTGTTGGTGTGAATCTAAAGGATTCCCTTGGGACAAGGTAAAAATTCCTAAGATTCTATCCTTTCTTCAAGAAGGATTGGAGAAAGGATTATCTGCAAGTTCCTTGAAGGGACAGATTTCTGCCTTGTCTGTGTTACTTCACAAAAAGCTGGCAGCTGTGCCAGATGTTCAAGCCTTTGTTCAGGCTCTGGTTAGAATCAAGCCTGTTTACAAACCTTTGACTCCTCCTTGGAGTCTCAATTTAGTTCTTTCAGTTCTTCAGGGGGTTCCGTTTGAACCCTTACATTCCGTTGATATTAAGTTATTATCTTGGAAGTTTTGTTTTTGGTTGCAATTTCTTCTGCTAGAAGAGTTTCAGAATTATCTGCTCTGCAGTGTTCTCCTCCTTATCTGGTGTTCCATGCAGATAAGGTGGTTTTACGTACTAAACCTGGTTTTCTTCCGAAAGTTGTTTCTAACAAAAACATTAACCAGGAGATAGTCGTGCCTTCTTTGTGTCCGAATCCAGTTTCAAAGAAGGAACGTTTGTTGCACAATTTGGATGTTGTTCGCGCTCTAAAATTCTATTTAGATGCTACAAAGGATTTTAGACAAACATCTTCCTTGTTTGTTGTTTATTCTGGTAAAAGGAGAGGTCAAAAAGCAACTTCTACCTCTCTCTCTTTTTGGATTAAAAGCATCTTCAGATTGGCTTATGAGACTGCCGGACGGCAGCCTCCTGAAAGAATCACAGCTCATTCCACTAGGGCTGTGGCTTCCACATGGGCCTTCAAGAACGAGGCTTCTGTTGATCAGATATGTAAGGCAGCGACTTGGTCTTCACTGCACACTTTTACCAAATTTTACAAGTTTGATACTTTTGCTTCTTCTGAGGCTATTTTTGGGAGAAAGGTTTTGCAAGCCGTGGTGCCTTCCATTTAGGTGACCTGATTTGCTCCCTCCCTTCATCCGTGTCCTAAAGCTTTGGTATTGGTTCCCACAAGTAAGGATGACGCCGTGGACCGGACACACCTATGTTGGAGAAAACAGAATTTATGTTTACCTGATAAATTACTTTCTCCAACGGTGTGTCCGGTCCACGGCCCGCCCTGGTTTTTTAATCAGGTCTGATAATTTATTTTCTTTAACTACAGTCACCACGGTATCATATGATTTCTCCTATGCAAATATTCCTCCTTTACGTCGGTCGAATGACTGGGGAAGGCGGAGCCTAGGAGGGATCATGTGACCAGCTTTGCTGGGCTCTTTGCCATTTCCTGTTGGGGAAGAGAATATCCCACAAGTAAGGATGACGCCGTGGACCGGACACACCGTTGGAGAAAGTAATTTATCAGGTAAACATAAATTCTGTTTTTCAGACAAACTTCTTCTTTGTTTGTCGTTTATTCTGGTAAGAGGAGAGGACAAAAAGCTACTGCTACCTCTCTTTCTGGCTGAAAAGCATCATCCGATTGGCTTATGAGACTGCCGGACGGCAGCCTCCTGAACGAATCACAGCTCACTCTACTAGGGCTGTGGCTTCCACATGGGCCTTCAAGAACGAGGCTTCTGTTGATCAGATATGTAAGGCAGCGACTTGGTCTTCTCTGCACACTTTTGCCAAATTCTACAAATTTGATACTTATGCTTCTTGGGAGGCTATTTTTGGGAGAAAGGTTTTGCAAGCCGTGGTGCCTTCTGTTTAGGTAACCTGATTTGCTCCCTCCCTTCATCCGTGTCCTAAAGCTTTGGTATTGGTTCCCACAAGTTATGGATGACGCCGTGGACCGGACACACCAATGTTGGAGAAAACAGAATTTATGCTTATCTGATAAATTACTTTCTCCAACGGTGTGTCTGGTCCACGGCCCGCCCTGGTTTTTTAATCAGGTTTGAAAAATCTTTCTCTATACACTGCAGTCACCACGGCACCCTATAGTTTCTCCTTTTTTTCTCCTAACCGTCGGTCGAATGACTGGGGGGGCGGAGCCTGGGAGGGGCTATATGGACAGCTTTTGCTGTGCTCTTTGCCATTTCCTGTTGGGGAAGAGAATATTCCCACAAGTTATGGATGATGCCGTGGACCGGACTCACCGTTGGAGAAAGTAATTTATCAGGTAAGCATAAATTCTGTTTTTTTACCTCAGGATAAAAAAATCTAAAGGTAAATATAGGGCTGCTAATCGTTTTCGTTCCTTTCGTCAGAATAAGGAACAGAAGCCTGATCCTTCCCCTAAAGGAACGGTTTCTGTTTGGAAACCATCTCCAGTCTGGAATAAGTCCAAGCCTTTTAGAAAGCCAAAGCCAGCTCCCAAGTCCACATGAAGGTGCGGCCCTCATTCCAGCTCAGCTGGTAGGGGGCAGATTACGATTTTTCAAAGAAATTTGGATCAATTCGATTCACAATCTTTGGATTCAGAACATTGTTTCACAAGGGTACAGAATAGGCTTCAAGGTAAGGCCTCCTGCAAGAAGATTTTTTCTTTCTCGCATTCCAATAAACCCAGTGAAGGCTCAAGCATTTCTGAAATGTGTTTCAGATCTAGAGTTGGCTGAAGTAATTGTGCCAGTTCCAGTTCTGGAACAGGGTCTGGGGTTTTACTCAAATCTATTCATTGTACCAAAGAAGGAGAATTCCTTCAGACCAGTTCTGGATTTAAAAATATTGAATCGTTATGTAAGGATACCAACATTCAAAATGGTAACTATAAGGACTATTCTGCCTTTTGTTCAGCAAGGGCATTACTGTATATGTCCACAATAGATTTACAGGATGCATATCTGCATATTCCGATTCATCCAGATCACTTTCAGTTTCTAAGATTCTCTTTTCTAGACAAGCATTACCAGTTTGTGGCTCTGCCGTTCGGCCTAGCAACCGCTCCAAGGATTTTTTCAAAGGTTCTTGGTGCCCTTCTATCTGTAATCAGAGAACAGGGTATTGTGGTATTTCCTTATTTGGACGATATCTTGGTACTTGCTCAGTCTTCACATTTAGCAGAATTTCATACGAATCGACTTGTGTCGTTTCTTCAAGATCATGGTTGGAGGATCAATTTACCAAAGAGTTCATTGATTCCTCAGACAAGGGTAACCTTTTTAGGTTTCCAAATAGATTCAGTGTCCATGACTTTGTCTCTGACGGACAAGAGACGTTTGAGATTGGTTTCAGCTTTTCGAAACCTTCAGTCTCAATCATTCCCTTCGGTAGCCTTATGCATGGAAATTCTAGGTCTTATGACTGCTGCATCGGACGCGATCCCCTTTGCTCTTTTTCACATGCGACCTCTTCAGCTTTGTATGCTGAACCAGTGGTGCCGGGATTATACAAAGATATCACAGTTAATATCTTTAAATCCGATTGTACGACACTCTCTGACGTAGTG
Organism: Bombina bombina; assembly: GCF_027579735.1. Lineage (NCBI taxonomy): Eukaryota > Metazoa > Chordata > Amphibia > Anura > Bombinatoridae > Bombina > Bombina bombina. Next base: position 1,491,269,075 of record NC_069499.1, on the reverse strand, counting down.
GACAAATCACCATCGTTTAGTTCAAGGGGCTTCTTTTGTTCTTCCAACCTGGACTGTGATCTCAACAGATGCGAGTCTGACAGGTTGGTGAGCTGTATGGGGGTCTCTGACAGCGCAGGGGGTTTGGGAATCTCAGGAGGCGAGATTACCAATCAACATTTTGGAACTCGGTGCGATTTTCAGAGCTCTTCAGTCGTGGCCTCTTCTGAAGAGAGAATCGTTCATTTGTTTTCAGACGGACAATGTCACAACCGTGGCATATGTCAATCATCAAGGGGGGACTCACAGTCCTCTGGCTATGAAAGAAGTATCTCGGATACTTGTATGGGCGGAATCCAGCTCCTGTCTAATTTCTGCGGTTCACATCCCAGGTATAGACAATTGGGAAGCGGATTATCTCAGTCGCCAGACGTTACATCCGGGCGAATGGTCTCTTCACCCAGAGTTTTTTCTTCAGATTGTTCAAATCTGGGGACTTCCAGAAATAGTTCTGATGGCCTCTCATCTAAACAAGAAACTTCCCAGGTATCTATCCAGATCCAGGGATCCTCAGGCGGAGGCAGTGGATGCATTGTCACTTCCTTGGAAGTATCATCCTGCCTATATCTTTCCGCCTCTAGTTCTTCTTCCAAGAGTGATTTCCAAGATTCTAAAAGAGCGGTCGTTTGTTCTGCTGGTGGCTCCAGCATGGCCTCACAGGTTTTGGTATGCGGATCTTGTTCGGATGGCTACTTGCCAACCTTGGACTCTTCCGTTAAGACCAGACCTTCTTTCTCAAGGTCCTGTTTTCCATCAGGATCTCAAATCATTAAATTTGACAGTATGGAGATTGAACGCTTGATTCTCAGTCATAGAGGTTTCTCTGACTCTGTAATTAATACTATGTTACAGGCTCGTAAATCTGTGTCTAGGAAGATATATTATCGAGTCTGGAAGACTTACATTTTTTGGTGTTCTTCTCATCAATTTTCCTGGCATTCTTTTAGAATTCCTAGAATTTTACAGTTTCTTCAGGATGGTCTGGATAAAGGTTTGTCTGCAAGTTCCTTGAAAGGACAAATTTCTGCTCTTTCTGTGCTGTTTCACAGAAAGATTGCTAATCATACTGATATTCATTGTTTTGTACAGGCTTTGGTTCATATAAAGCCTGTCATTAAGTCAATCTCTCCTCCTTGGAGTTTGAATTTGGTTCTGGGGGCTTTACAAGCTCCTCCGTTTGAACCTATGCATTCTCTGGATATTAAATTACTTTCTTGGAAAGTGTTGTTCCTTTTGGCCATCTCTTCTGCTAGAAGAGTTTCTGAGTTATCTGCTCTTTCTTGTGAATCTCCTTTTCTGATTTTTCATCAGGATAAGGCGGTGTTGCAGACTTCATTTAAATTTTTACCTAAAGTTGTGAATTCTAACAACATTAGTAGAGAAATTGTGGTTCCTTCATTGTGTCCTAATTCTAAGAATTCTAAGGAAAGATCGTTACATTCTTTGGATGTAGTTGGAGCTTTGAAATATTATGTTGAAGCTACTAAAGATTTCCGAAAGACTTCTAGTCTATTTGTTATCTTTTCTGGTTCCAGGAAAGGTCAGAAGGCCTCTGCCATTTCTTTGGCGTCTTGGTTAAAGTCTTTGATTCATCATGCTTATGTCGAGTCGGGTAAAACTCCGCCTCAAAGGATTACAGCTCATTCTACTAGGTCAGTTTCTACTTCCTGGGCGTTTAGGAATGAGGCTTCGGTTGATCAGATTTGCAAAGCAGCCACTTGGTCTTCTTTGCATACTTTTACTAAATTCTACCATTTTGATGTGTTTTCTTCTTCTGAAGCAGTTTTTGGTAGAAAAGTACTTCAGGCAGCTGTTTCAGTTTGATTCTTCTGCTTATAATTTCAGTTTTTTTCATTATAAGATTTAAACTTTATTTTGGGGTGTGGATTATTTTTCAGCGGAATTGGCTGTCTTTATTTTATCCCTCCCTCTCTAGTGACTCTTGCGTGGAAGTTCCACATCTTGGGTATTTATTATCCAATACGCCACTAGCTCATGGACTCTTGCTAATTACATGAAAGAAAACATAATTTATGTAAAAACTTACCTGATAAATTCATTTCTTTCATATTAGCAAGAGTCCATGAGGCCCACCCTTTTTTTGTGGTGGTTATGATTTTTTTGTATAAAGCACAATTATTCCAATTCCTTATTTTTTATGCTTTCGCACTTTTTTCTTATCACCCCACTTCTTGGCTATTCGTTAAACTGATTTGTGGGTGTGGTGAGGGGTATATTTATAGGCATTTTGAGGTTTGGGAAACTTTGCCCCTCCTGGTAGGAATGTATATCCCATACGTCACTAGCTCATGGACTCTTGCTAATATGAAAGAAATGAATTTATCAGGTAAGTTCTTACATAAATTATGTTTTTTTACATAGAGATGTTCAGGTGATATTTTCTAGCCAGCTTTTTACAGATATGCTGCATCACTTTCAAGCGTTTCAACATTTGGGTATCATGTCCCTTTAATACACAGATAAAGATTTACATGAGAAACGTAGTAGTAAACAATTCAACTGTCTTTAAGCCTGAAAAAAATGTTTTTATTACCCCCAGGTAGCTCCTGTTGTCTGAGGTACTCATACCCTCCGGGACAGGTGCAGCAAGAAACAGAAGAAAAACTCTGTAGAAAATCATTACTGGTGCTGCAGTAATAGCTACCAGCGCTGAGAGAAAAAGAGCGCCAAAACTGAGAAGGAAGTCAAGCCCACAGCCCTCTAGTGGTGAGGGAAATTTGCAGTATCAGTAAAACGGAGAATGTAAAACTAACAAAGATATGCAGCGGGGCCCAACCGTTAAAAGTGGCTGACCAGTGCCGTTGCATTTAAAGTGATATACACACACAAAATGACAAAAATAAATGTTAAATAGGAGCTCCTAAGACTCCACAACCCCCTTATATCATGGTATGTGCAAAAAAACATAAAGTGTAATGCACTATATCACATGTCTGATAGTATACTAGTCCCCTGGCTATGCTATACTGTATTTAGTATATACAAATAGGCTCTGGGCTATGTGAGTGCAGATTTTACTTACCTGATAGCAGTACCCACTACACTGATCTTACTAGCATAGCAGAAACTATATCCAATAGAGAACCCATCCAGTGCTGTGAAGGTAACAGCAGAGGGTATAAGAGAGGAGTACACAATGATCCCACAGGAGGAGGCTAAGGGACATGTCCCGGCAAGAGCTCAGGGGTATATGGCTGAAATCCCATAAGGAAATACTGTGCCATTAACCAGTGTTCTCCTAAATCCCAGAAGTCCAAAATCCAAAGGGGTTAAGGGTCTCACATAGGTTTGAGAATCCATGTCTATGAAGAAATTCTAAAACCTTTCCTGGGAGGCAAAGAACAAGCTGAGAAGTACAGGGAGGTTGGAGGGGCTAAAAGCTTTTGTGGTTTGGGGTTCTTTGCCCCTTCCTAGTGGCAGGAATTCAAACCCACACGTCAAGGCTTGTGGACTTTCACCATCATATAAAAAAAGATACAATTTATTAGGCAGTGAGCTGCTCTACTCAAGTAGAAGAATAATGATCATTATATTAGTGGTTTTAACACCGCATTTCTCTTGCCTATTTTACACTTTTTTTTTTTCTATTTTTTCTATTACAGACACTGAAGATCTTGTCAAGCCTGATATTGATCATCATATTGGAGGTTTAGACCACCAGTGCAAAGTAACGTATGCTCCAAGTTTACATCACGCACCTCCACTAACATGGAAATTGACGAACAGCATAACAGAGCCAGGGCAGTTTGATGATGCAGATATGTGAACAGTGAAGCACAAAAAAAAAAACATTTTTTTTTCTCTTAAGCTTCAAGCACCAATTCAAAAATAATTACTTGCAACTGCAGATTTGTGTGTCATCTGAAACATCAATCTACTGTTTATTTTATATTTCTTCTTATTTATATTTTGTCCTGGTGAGAAACTCCTTATGGTCTGGCATTTTTTATGTATGAGATTCCTGTTAATTTTATTTTCCAGTATTTATTGCTGTATTCTTGCTGCAGAAAAAGCTTTTTTTGTTGTTTATACAACAATAAATATTTATGTACATAGTTACTACTTATTTTTATTTCTATAGTAACCTTGATTAATGCCCTCAACCTACCCTGTTTGTGCTGGTCATGTTACCAGTTATGGTCTAGATTCCAGTATTTCTGATGAAGAGTTAATGGGGTTAATTTCTTGAGCAGAGTTAATGGGGCCTGGTAAGCTTTTTTCATATTATGTACAATCTCAGTCCATTTGGTAAAACCGTTTTCTGCTGCTTATTAGATAATTATTAGATAAGTCATGTGAAATTTTCAGTTACTTAAAGGGACATGAAACACAAAAATGTTCTCTCATGATTTAGGTAGAACATACAATTTTCTTCTTAAAAGGGAAGAGTCCACAGCTGCATTCATTACTTTTTGGAATTCTTAACCCGGCCACCAGGAGGAGGCAAAGACACCCCAGCCAAAGGCCTAAATACCCCCCCCCCCCACACACACACACACACACACACTTCCCTCATCCCCCAGTCATTATTTGCCTTTTCTCACAGGAGGTTGGCAGTGAAGTGTCAGAAGTTCGAGATAGTCTCGGTAGTACTCTTCGCAATGGGACTGGAGTTTTAAGTAATCCAGTCAGCCTCTCAGTGAGAGTATGGATGAAAGTTAGAGTCCGGAGATGCAGGGAGAGTTTTCATGCAAACCCATCCCGACTCATATTAGCAGCTCCTTGGTAATCAGTGTTGACGAGTTTCGCTGCCTACCTTTCTTCACTCATATCCATGTCAGTAGTGAGGCTACTATCTGTCACACCTGTAGGGTTGTGTTCCTGTTTCACGGCGTAGATTCCGGTAAGATAGTTTCGTTTTATTTCAATAGGAGATATATTGTTAAAGAAACAAGGTAGGGTCCCAGTGGGACTCCTTTTATCTTAAATGTGGAATCATGGGTTAATATCTCCTGAGGGGGGTTATTGAACAGGGGGCACTTTAATCATGTTTGTTATGTGGTTCTATCTGCAATGTGTAGCTATACTTTGGCTCACAGCCTTTACGGAACATAACGGCCTACTTTTAATGACGCAATCTCAGTTCAGCCCTTTGGGGAAATGTTGGCCCCTGAGGCTTCAGGGGCCCCCATCTCGGAGCCGAGGTCTCCAGTAGATCCGGCGAGGTATGATTTTGCCTTCCGTTTATAGGCTGGCTTGCCTTTGGGTTCTTATATGTTTTGGCAATGTTAGAGGATCCCAGTCCTAGTGGGTGGAGGGATTCGAGGCCTTAGAAGCTGGATGGCAAAATGGATATGACGTTAGGGGATGAAGCCAATCTCCTTATCGTCTTCATTTTGTTTATTTATGTTTTTCGAATCCATTTCTGAGCTTGGGTGAATGGGGCCTCTACTCAGCTGGTCCTTTTGTTGTCCTCATTCATCTTGGGCGTTCACCAGATGGGTACTGCCTTTAATTTTATTTGTGATCCGGATGGATGTGTTTAATTTGTTTTTCCTTAAGCTCAGGTCTTTTAGATTTTCGTTTTTATGAATGTTCTTCTCTAGAACCGATACTTGCGACTAGTGGTCCCGTTGGCACTCCCTCGGGAGTTGCACACTTGTTGAATATTAGAACTTTTTGTTTCTAGTTCATTTATCCTTCTGGACAATTTTTTCTTGGACATTTATCAGTTCTAGAGTGTCCTTATACCAGGCTGGTACTGGTCGGGGCGCTTTTTCAGCTGTTACCAGGGTTCATGTCACCTTCGTGGTGCTGAGAATGCCTCTTGGCCTATTCTATGGATTCCGGGCTTGTATCCTACCGAAGTATGAAGCCTGTGGTTTATATGCAACTTCTCTGGACGGAGGGTTGTGTCTGCCAGTCTAAGGTTGGTCGGTTCGGTCTACTCACCTGGGCTATGACTCTGCTTCCTGCAGACGACTTCTAGGTTCTTCAGGTCCCCGGGGACTTAGAACCATGATTTCCATTAAATGGAAGTTGGAAGATGTGTGTGACCTGTTTGGTCTAGTGTGCCGGGTGATTAACGTTTGGGTTTTCACTCAAGGTTCTTCCGGACGCAAGCTCTTTAGCCTATTGCGCTCTTTCTTGCGTTGGCGGAGTATCATCCTTCCCCACTTTTCGGGGGGGGGGGATCGTCTGATCGGGTGCGCGTGCATGTTTGGCTTTCTCTGTTCAGCGTTATATTACTCTGAGAGGTGGTGTGCAGGGGTTCCCTGCCTTCTGTGGGAGCTACGGCTTCCGCGTCTGCCTGCTCAAGGTAGTTTTCCTTGAATAATAGCTTCTTCAAGCTCTCTGACTGTTGTCTATTCCATTCTAATACCCTTGGTCAGACTACGGTCTTTGATGTTCGGGTGTATTGCGTCTTTGATGTTACGCTAGCCTTGGGGCTTGTCAGTAGAAGTGTCGAGGTTGGGTACGGAGGGCCGCCCTTCGAGGGTCAGGCAGCTGTCCTTTTTTCCTCAATTCTCCATTTGGGGTTTCGTGGGTGGTGCCTTACGTTAATTCTCTGAGATGGCGGGCAAGGCCCTTGGTTATCATTTGCTTTCGGTATTGATGTTACCCTGTCTGTGTGTGTATCACATGTTGCCACTTGCTTACGAGATTCCTTGCGATCCATTTGCACTGGGTGCTGATTTTCAGACTGTTCAGGAATCCTTTGTGACTCTTGGGTGTGAGGCTATTTCTAGATCGCCAAGTCTACGGACTTTAGAGGTTTTCTCCTCCTTCGAGGAGGCAGTTTAGGGTTCTTTTGGAGATTGGATCTTTTGATCGACCATTGTCGAGGACCTTGGCCTTGGTCCATGTCTCTCCATGGATGGCTGTGGACGGTTTGGTTCACGCTTGATGTTTGTGGTCCCACTGCCCCCTTTCGCAGGGGCTGTGGCTCTAGGGAGATGACTATCTGACTGTGGCTTAGGCTTTAGGTCTGATGGCCCCTACCGGTCTTCTGGTGCATTTACAATGTTCCTGTAGACTCCAGGTGTTTTTCAACCAGGTTGGCGATGTGGCCCGAGGGGTCTCACCTCTATGGTTGTGGGGGGAGGGGGGGTTGTTATTGTTTTTCATTCCCTTCTCTTCCAGAGTAGGGTTTGGGTTCTCCGGGTTCGGAATCACCTTAGTATTCGTGGAGTCCTGGGGGTCCTTGGTTCTGCCTTGCAGGGTTTTTCTCTTGTAAGATGTATCGAGTCCATGGATTCATCCTTACTTGTGGGATATTCTCCTCCCCTACAGGAAGTGGCAAAGAGAGCACCCACAGCAGAGCTGCCTATATAGCTCCCCCCTTAGCTCCACCCCCTAGTCATTCTCTTTGCCTACTCTAAGTAACTAGGAAGTGCAGAGCGAGTGTGGTGACAAAAATGTTAGACCTAGATTTGGAGTTTGGCGTTAGCCGTGAAAACCAGCGTTAGAGGCTCCTAACGCTGGTTTTAGGCTACCTCCGGTATTTGGAGTCACTCAAAATAGGCTCTAACGCTCACTTTTCAGCCGCGACTTTTCCATACCGCAGATCCCCTTACGTCAATTGCGTATCCTATCTTTTCAATGGGATCTTTCTAACTCCGGTATTTAGAGTCGTTTCTGAAGTGAGCGTTAGACATCTAACGACAAAACTCCAGCCGCAGGAAAAAAGTCAGTAGTTAAGAGCTTTCTGGGCTAACGCTGGTTTATAAAGCTCTTAACTACTGTACGCTAAACTACACTAACACCCATAAACTACCTATGTACCCCTAAACCGAGGTCCCCCCACATCGCCGCCACTCGATTAAATTTTTTTAACCCCTAATCTGCCGACCGCCAACTACGTTATCCTTATGTACCCCTAATCTGCTGCCCCTAAAACCGCCGACCCCTGTATTATATTTATTAACCCCTAACCTGCCCCCCACAACGTCGCAGCCAGCTACCTACACTTATTAACCCCTAATCTGCCGACCGCAAAGCGCCGCCACCTACGTTATCCTTATGTACCCCTAATCTGCTGCCCCTAACACTGCCGACCCCTATATTATATTTATTAATCCCTAATCTGCCCCCCACAACGTCGCCTCCACCTGCCTACACTTATTAACCCCTAATCTGCCTACCGGAGCTCACCGCTATTCTAATAAATGTATTAACCCCTAAAGCTAAGTCTAACACTAACACCCCCCTAAGTTAAATATAATTTACATCTAATGAAATTAATTAACTCTTATTAAATAAATTATTCCTATTTAAAGATAAATACTTACCTGTAAAATAAATCCTAATATAGCTACAATATAAATTATAATTATATTATAGCTATTTTAGGATTAATATTTATTTTACAGGCAACTTTGTATTTATTTTAACCAGGTACAATAGCTATTAAATAGTTAAGAACTATTTAATAGCTAAAATAGTTAAAATAATTACAAATTTACCTGTAAAATAAATCCTAACCTGTTACAATTAAACCTAACACTACACTATCAATAAATTAATTAAACTACCTACAATTATCTACAATTAACCTAACACTACACTATCAATAAATTAATTAAATACAATTCCTACAAATAAATACAATTAAATAAACTAGCTAAAGTACAAAAAATAAAAAAGAACTAAGTTACAAAAAATAAAAAAATATTTACAAACATAAGAAAAATATGACAACAATTTTAAACTAATTACACCTACTCTAAGCCCCCTAATAAAATAACAAAGCCCCCCAAAATAAAAAAATGCCCTACCCTATTCTAAATAACTAAAGTTCAAAGCTCTTTTACCTTACCAGCCCTGAACAGGGCCCTTTGCGGGGCATGCCCCAAGAAGTTCAGCTCTTTTGCCTGTAAAAAAAAACATACAATACCCCCCCCAACATTACAACCCACCACCCACATACCCCTAATCTAACCCAAACCCCCCTTAAATAAACCTAACACTAAGCCCCTGAAGATCATCCTACCTTGTCTTCACCTCACCAGGTATCACCGATCCGTCCTGGCTATAAAATCTTCATCCAACCCAAGCGGGGGCTGGCGATCCATCATCCGGTGGCTGAAGAGGTCCAGAAGAGGCTCCAAAGTCTTCATCCTATCCGGGAAGAAGAGGCGATCCGGACCGGCAACCATCTTGATCCAAGCGGCATCTTCTATCTTCATCCGATGACGACCGGCTCCATCCTGAAGACCTCCACCGCGGACCCATCTTCTTCCGGCGACGTCCAACTGAAGAATGACGGTTCCTTTAAGGGACGTCATCCAAGATGGCGTCCCTCGAATTCCGATTGGCTGATAGGATTCTATCAGCCAATCGGCATTAAGGTAGGAATATTCTGATTGGCTGATGGAATCAGCCAATCAGAATCAAGTTCAATCCGATTGGCTGATCCAAACAGCCAATCAGATTGAGCTCGCATTCTATTGGCTGTTCCGATCAGCTAATAGAATGCGAGCTCAATCTGATTGGCTGATTGGATCAGCCAATCGGATTGAACTTGATTCTGATTGGCTGATTCCATCAGCCAATCAGAATATTCCTACCTTAATTCCGATTGGCTGATAGAATCCTATCAGCCAATCGGAATTCGAGGGACGCCATCTTGGATGACGTCCCTTAAAGGAACCGTCATTCGGCTAGTAGGCGTCGGGAGAAGAGGATGTTCCGCGTAGGAGGTCTACAAGATGGATCCGGAAGAAAGAAGATTGAAGATGCAGTTGATAGAAGACTTCATCCGGATCATGGACCTCTTCAGCTCCCGCTTGGATGAAGACTTCATCCGGATCATGGACCTCTTCAGCTCCCGCTTCGATGAAGACTTCAGCCGGATCATGGACCTCTTCAGCCCCCCGCTTGGGCTTGGATCAGGACATCGGAGGAGCTCTTCAGGACGGATCGGTGAACCTGGCAGGGTGAAGATAAGGTAGGAAGATCTTCAGAGGCTTAGTGTTAGGTTTATTTAAGGGGGGTTTGGGTCAGATTAGGGGTATGTGGGTGGTGGGTTGTAATGTTGGGGGGGGGGATTGTATGTTTTTTTTACAGGCAAAAGAGCTGAATTCTTTGGGGCATGCCCCGCAAAGGGCCCTGTTCAGGGCTGGTAAGGTTAAAGAGCTTTGAACTTTAGTAATTTAGAATAGGATAGGGCATTTTTTTATTTTGGGGGGCTTTGTTATTTTATTAGGGGGCTTAGAGTAGGTGTAATTAGTTTAAAATTGTTGTAATATTTTTCTTATGTTTGTAAATATTTTTTTATTTTTTGTAACTTAGTTCTTTTTTATTTTTTGTACTTTAGCTAGTTTATTTAATTGTATTTATTTGTAGGAATTGTATTTAATTAATTTATTGATAGTGTAGTGTTAGGTTAATTGTAGGTAATTGTAGGTAGTTTATTTAATTAATTTATTGATAGTGTAGTGTTAGGTTTAATTGTAACTTAGGTTAGGATTTATTTTACAAGTAATTTTGTAATTATTTTAACTATTTTAGCTATTAAATAGTTCTTAACTATTTAATAGCTATTGTACCTGGTTAAAATAAATACAAAGTTACCTGTAAAATAAATATAAATCCTAAAATAGCTATAATATAATTATAATTTATATTGTAGCTATATTAGGATTTATTTTACAGGTAAGTATTTATCTTTAAATAGGAATAATTTATTTAATAAGAGTTAATTAATTTCGTTAGATGTAAATTATATTTAATTTAGGGGGGTGTTAGTGTTAGGGTTAGACTTAGCTTTAGGGGTTAATACATTTATTAGAATAGCGGTGAGCTCCAGTCAGCAGATTAGGGGTTAATAATTGAAGTTAGGTGTCGGCGATGTTAGGGAGGGCAGATTAGGGGTTAATACTATTTATTATAGGGTTAGTGAGGCGGATTAGGGGTTAATAACTTTATTATAGTAGCGCTCAGGTCCGGTCGGCAGATTAGGGGTTAATAAGTGTAGGTAGCTGGTGGCGACGTTGTGGGGGGCAGATTAGGGGTTAATAAATATAATATAGGGGTCGGCGATGTTAGGGGCAGCAGATTAGGGGTACATAGGGATAATGTAAGTAGCGGCGGTTTACGGAGCAGCAGATTAGGGGTTAATAATAATATGCAGGGGTCAGCGATAGCGGGGGCGGCAGATTAGGGGTTAATAAGTGTAAGGTTAGGGGTGTTTAGACTCGGGGTACATGTTAGAGTGTTAAGTGCAGACGTAGGAAGGGTTACCGCATAGCAAACAATGGGGCTGCCTTAGGAGCTGAACGCGGCTTTTTTGCAGGTGATTGGGTTTTTTTTCAGCTCAAACAGCCCCATTGTTTCCTATGGGAGAATCGTGCACGAGCACGTTTTTGAGGCTGGCCGCTTGCGTAAGCAACTCTGGTATCGAGAGTTGAAGCTGCGTTAAAAATGCGCAACGCTCCTTTTTTGGAGCCTAACACAGCCATTCTGTGGACTCTCAATATCAGAGTTATTTTTATGGTGCGGCCAGAAAAAAGCCGGCGTTAGTTTTTTGGGTCGTTACCGACAAAACTCCAAATCTAGCCGTTAGTTTTTTATTTCTCAAGCAAAAGTTTGTTATTTTAAATGGTGCTGGTGAGTACTATTTACTCTTTGCCACAAAAAGAGATGAAGATTTCTGCAAGGAGGATTATGATCTTAGCACTTTGTAACTAAGATCCACTGCTGTTCTAATAAGGGCTGAAGAGTACAGGAAAACTTCAGTTGGGGGAATGGTTTGCATGCTAAGCTGCATATGAGGTATGTTCAGTCTATGTTTTTCTAGACAGACTGTGTTTATTCTAGAAAAGGCTGGCAATATCCCCATGGGGAAAGGGTAAGCTGTATTCAGACACTTGGATAGGAATTTCAGCTTGCATGAGGGGCGCATTTGTTACTGGTGACACTGTTAGGAAAAAAACGTTTTTTGTTTGTTCAAGTAAATGATGCAATTATAACGTTTTTTTGAAGGGACTGAAGGGGTCTTTGTGGCTTGTGTTAGGGTTTTTAACCCACATGGTTAATTAAGAGACACTCAGGTGTTTTTCTAATAGGCCTCAAAACATCTAGTGAGGTGGGAGGGGCCTATTTTCGTGCCTCAGTTGCCCAGTTTCTTTTCCTTTAGAGTTATCCAACTGCTCCTGCTGTGTTTATGGGCTGTAAAGGAGGTTTTTTCCCCACAAATCGTTCTGAAGGGCAGGTAGGCACCACATCAGAGCTGTGACAAGGTGCTGAAAGTCTTTCTCTTGTTAAGTGTATCCAGTCCATGGATCATCCATTACTTGTGGGATATTCTCCTTCCCAACAGGAAGTTGCAAGAGGATCACCCACAGCAGAGCTGCTATATAGCTCCTCCCCTCACTGCCATATCCAGTCATTCTCTTGCAACTCTCAACTAAGATGGAGGTCGTAAGAGGACTGTGGTGTTTTATACTTAGTTTATTTCTTCAATCAAAAGTTTGTTATTTTTAAATGGTACCGGAGTGTACTGTTTATCTCAGGCAGTATTTAGAAGAATAATCTGCCTGTGTTTTCTATGATCTTAGCAGAAGTAACTAAGATCCTTTGCTGTTCTCACATATTCTAAGGAGTGAGGTAACTTCAGAGGGGGAATAGCGTGCAGGTTTTCCTGTAATAAGGTATGTGCAGTTAAAATATTTTTCTAGGGATGGAATTTGCTAGAAAATGCTGCTGATACCAAAGTAATGTAAGTAAAGCCTTAAATGCAGTGATAGCGACTGGTATCAGGCTTATTAATAGAGATACATACTCTTATAAAAGTGTATTTTAAAACGTTTGCTGGCATGTTTAATCGTTTTTTACATATGTTTGGTGATAAAACTTATTAGGGCCTAGTTTTTTCCACATGGCTGGCTTGAATTTTGCCTAGAAACAGTTCCCTGAGGCTTCCCACTGTTGTAATATGAGAGGGAGGGGCCTATTTTAGCATTTTTTTGCACAGCAAAAATTACAGACACAGACATCCAGCTTCTTCCTGCATGATCCAGGACTTCTTTGATGGGCTCAAAAGGCTTCAAAAGTATTTGGGTATTGAGGGAGGTAAAAAGCCACAGTAGAGCTGTGGCAGTTGTGACCGTTTAAAAAACGTTTTTGTCATTTGTTGTTCCGTTTTTGGTATTAAGGGGTTAATCATCCATTTGCAAGTGGGTGCAATGCTCTGCTAACTTATTACATACACTGTAAAAATTTCGTTAGTGTAACTGCATTTTTTCACTGTTATTTCAAAATTTGGGAAAATTTGTGTTTCTTAAAGGCGCAGTAACGTTTTTTATATTGCTTGTAAACTTGTTTTAAAGTGTTTTCCAAGCTTGCTAGTCTCATTGCTAGTCTGTTTAAACATGTCTGACACAGAGGAATCTACTTGTTCATTATGTTTGAAAGCCATGGTGGAGCCCCATAGGAGAATGTGTACTAAATGTATTGATTTCACCTTAAACAGTAAAGATCAGTCTTTATCTATAAAAGAATTATCACCAGAGGGTTCTGTCGAGGGGGAAGTTATGCCGACTAACTCTCCCCACGTGTCAGACTCTTCGCCTCCCGCTCAGGGGACGCACGCTAATATGGCGCCAATTACATCAGGGACGCCCAAAGCGATTACCTTGCAGGACATGGCTGCAATCATGAATAATACCCTGTCAGAGTTATTATCTAGATTACCTGAATTAAGAGGCAAGCGCGATAGCTCTGGGGTTAGGAGAGATACAGAGCGCGCAAATGCTGTTAGAGCCATGTCTGATACTGCGTCACAGTATGCAGAACATGAGGACGGAGAGCTTCAGTCTGTGAGTGACATCTCTGACTCGGGGAAACCTGATTCAGAGATTTCTAATTTTAAATTTAAGCTTGAGAACCTCTGTGTATTGCTTGGGGAGGTATTAGCTGCTCTGAATGACTGTAACACAGTTGCAATTCCAGAGAAATTGTGTAGGCTGGATAGATACTATGCGGTGCCGGTGTGTACTGACGTTTTCCTATACCTAAAAGGCTTACAGAAATTATTAGCAAGGAGTGGGATAGACCCGGTGTGCCCTTTTCCCCACCTCCTATATTTAGAAAAATGTTTCCAATAGATGCCACTACACGGGACTTATGGCAGACGGTCCCTAAGGTGGAGGGAGCAGTTTCTACTTTAGCAAAGCGTACCACTATCCCGGTTGAGGACAGTTGTGCTTTTTCAGATCCAATGGATAAAAAATTGGAAGGTTACCTTAAGAAAATGTTTATTCAACAAGGTTTTATTTTACAGCCCCTTGCATGCATTGCGTCTGTCACTGCTGCGGCGGCATTCTGGTTTGAGGCCCTGGAAGAGGCCATCCAGACAGCTCCATTGAATGAAATTATTGAAAAGCTTAGAACGCTTAAGCTAGCTAACTCATTTGTTTCTGATGCCATTGTTCATTTGACTAAACTAACGGCTAAGAATTCCGGATTCGCCATCCAGGCGCGTAGGGCGCTATGGCTTAAATCCTGGTCAGCTGACGTGACTTCAAAGTCTAAATTACTCAACATTCCTTTCAAGGGGCAGACCTTATTCGGGCCTGGCTTGAAGGAAATTATTGCTGACATTACTGGAGGCAAGGGTCATACCCTTCCTCAGGACAGGGCCAAATCAAAGGCCAAACAGTCTAATTTTCGTGCCTTTCGAAATTTCAAGGCAGGAGCAGCATCGACTTCCAACGCTTCAAAACAAGAGGGAACTGTTGCTCATTCCAGACAGGCCTGGAAACCTAACCAGTCCTGGAACAAGGGCAAGCAGGCCAGAAAGCCTGCTGCTGCCCCCAAGACAGCATGAAGGAACGGCCCCCTATCCGGATCTAGTGGGGGGCAGACTTTCTCTCTTCGCCCAGGCGTGGGCAAGAGATGTTCAGGAAACCTGGGCGTTGGAGATCATATCTCAGGGATATTTTCTGGACTTCAAAGCTTCTCCTCCACAAGGGAGATTTCATCTTTCAAGGTTATCAGCAAACCAGATAAAGAAAGAGGCATTCCTAAGCTGTGTGCAGGACCTCCTAGTAATGGGAGTGATCCATCCAGTTCCGCGGACGGAACAAGGACAGGGATTTTATTCAAATCTGTTTGTGGTTCCCAAGAAAGAGGGAACCTTCAGACCAATCTTGGATCTAAAGATCTTAAACAAATTCCTCAGAGTTCCATCATTCAAAATGGAAACTATTCGGACCATGCTACCCATGATCCAAGAGGGTCAGTACATGACCACAGTGGACTTAAAGGATGCCTACCTTCACATACCGATTCACAAAGATCATCATCGGTTCCTAAGGTTTGCCTTTCTAGACAGGCATTACCAATTTGTAGCTCTTCTCTTCGGGTTGGCCACTGCCCCGAGAATTTTTACAAAGGTTCTGGGCTCACTTCTGGCGGTTCTAAAACCGCGAGGCATAGCGGTGGCTCTGTATCTAGATGACATCCTGATACAGGCGTCAAGCTTTCAAATTTCAAATTTTCAAAGTCTCATACAGAGATAGTTCTGGCATTTCTGAGGTCGCATGGGTGGAAAGTGAACGTGGAAAGAGTTCTCTATCACCACTCACAAGAGTCTCCTTCCTAGGGACTCTTATAGATTCTGTAGAGATGAAAATTTACCTGACGGAGTCCAGGTTATCAAAACTTCTAAATGCTTGCCGTGTCCTTCATTCCATTCCACGCCCGTCAGTGGCTCAGTGCATGGAAGTAATCGGCTTAATGGTAGCGGCAATGGACATAGTGCCATTTGCGCGCCTGCATCTCAGACCGCTGCAATTATGCATGCTAAGTCAGTGGAATTGGGATTACTCAGATTTGTCCCCTCTACTAAATCTGGATCAAGAGACCAGAGATTCTCTTCTCTGGTGGCTTTCTCGGGTCCATCTGTCCAAGGGTATGACCTTTCGCAGGCCAGTTTGGACGATTGTAACAACAGATGCCAGCCTTCTAGGTTGGGGCGCAGTCTGGAACTCCCTGAAGGCTCAGGGATCGTGGACTCAGGAGGAGAAACTCCTCCCAATAAATATTCTGGAGTTAAGAGCAATATTCAATGCTCTTCTAGCTTGGCCTCAGTTAGCAACACTGAGGTTCATCAGATTTCAGTCGGACAACATCACGACTGTGGCTTACATCAACCATCAAGGAGGAACCAGGAGTTCCCTAGCGATGTTAGAAGTCTCAAAGATAATTCGCTGGGCAGAGTCTCACTCTTGCCTCCTGTCAGCGATCCACATCCCAGGCGTACAGAACTGGGAGGCAGATTTTCTAAGTCGTCAGACCTTTCATCCGGGGGAGTGGGAACTCCATCCGGAGGTGTTTGCTGAACTGGTCCATCGTTGGGGCAAACCAGAACTGGATCTCATGGCGTCTCGCCAGAATGCCAAGCTTCCTTGTTACGGATCCAGGTCCAGGGACCCGGGAGCAACGCTGATAGATGCTCTAGCAGCTCCTTGGTTCTTCAACCTGGCCTATGTGTTTCCACCGTTTCCTCTGCTCCCTCGACTGATTGCCAAAATCAAACAGGAGAGAGCATCGGTGATTCTGATAGCGCCTGCGTGGCCACGCAGGACCTGGTATGCAGATCTAGTGGACATGTCATCTCTTCCACCATGGACTCTGCCTCTGAGGCAGGACCTTCTAATACAAGGTCCTTTCAATCATCCAAATCTAATTTCTCTGAGACTGACTGCATGGAGATTGAACGCTTGATTCTATCAAGGCGTGGCTTCTCCGAGTCGGTCATTGATACCTTAATACAGGCTCGGAAGCTGTCACCAGGAAAATCTACCATAAGATATGGAGTAAATATCTTTATTGGTGTGAATCCAAGAGTTATTCATGGAGTAAGGTTAGGATTCCTAGGATATTGTCCTTTCTCCAAGAGGGTTTGGACAAAGGCTTATCAGCTAGTTCTTTAAAAGGACAGATCTCTGCTCTGTCTATTCTTTTGCACAAGCGTCTGGCAGAAGTTCCAGACGTCCAGGCATTTTGTCAGGCTTTGGTTAGGATTAAGCCTGTGTTTAAAACTGTTGCTCCCCCGTGGAGCTTAAACTTGGTACTTAAAGTTCTTCAGGGAGTTCCGTTTGAACCCCTTCATTCCATTGTAATTAAACTTTTATCTTGGAAAGTTCTGTTTTTGATGGCTATTTCCTCGGCTCGAAGAGTCTCTGAGTTATCTGCCTTAAATTGTGATTCTCCTTATCTGATTTTTCATTCAGACAAGGTAGTTCTGCGTACCAAACCTGGGTTTTTACCTAAGGTGGTTTCTAACAGGAATATCAATCAAGAGATTGTTGTTCCATCATTGTGTCCTAATCCTTCTTCAAAGAAGGAACGTCTTTTGCATAATTTGGACGTAGTCCGTTCCTTGAAGTTTTACTTACAGGCTACTAAAGATTTTCGTCAAACATCTGCCCTGTTTGTCGTTTACTCTGGACAGAGGAGAGGTCAAAAAGCTTCGGCAACCTCTCTCTCCTTTTGGCTTCGGAGCATAATACGCTTAGCCTATGAGACTGCTGGACAGCAGCCCCCTGAAAGGATTACAGCTCATTCTACTAGAGCTGTGGCTTCCACCTGGGCCTTTAAAAATGAGGCCTCTGTTGAACAGATTTGCAAGGCTGCGACTTGGTCTTCGCTTCACACCTTTTCAAAATTTTACAAATTTGACACTTTTGCTTCTTCGGAGGCTGTTTTTGGGAGAAAGGTTCTACAGGCAGTGGTTCCTTCCGTTTAAGTTCCTGCCTTGTCCCTCCCATCATCCGTGTACTTTAGCTTTGGTATTGGTATCCCACAAGTAATGGATGATCCGTGGACTGGATACACTTAACAAGAGAAAACATAATTTATGCTTACCTGATAAATTTATTTCTCTTGTAGTGTATCCAGTCCACGGCCCGCCCTGTCCTTTTAAGGCAGGTCTAAATTTTAATTAAACTACAGTCACCACTGCACCCTATGGTTTCTCCTTTCTCGTCTTGTTTCGGTCGAATGACTGGATATGGCAGTGAGGGGAGGAGCTATATAGCAGCTCTGCTGTGGGTGATCCTCTTGCAACTTCCTGTTGGGAAGGAGAATATCCCACAAGTAATGGATGATCCGTGGACTGGATACACTTAACAAGAGAAAACATAATTTATGCTTACCTGATAAATTTATTTCTCTTGTAGTGTATCCAGTCCACGGCCCGCCCTGTCCTTTTAAGGCAGGTCTAAATTTTAATTAAACTACAGTCACCACTGCACCCTATGGTTTCTCCTTTCTCGTCTTGTTTCGGTCGAATGACTGGATATGGCAGTGAGGGGAGGAGCTATATAGCAGCTCTGCTGTGGGTGATCCTCTTGCAACTTCCTGTTGGGAAGGAGAATATCCCACAAGTAATGGATGATCCGTGGACTGGATACACTACAAGAGAAATAAATTTATCAGGTAAGCATAAATTATGTTTTTCTTTAAATACAACCAGAGGAGGAACACTCCTTAAATATAAATTAGAAGAAATCCAAAATAAACAAAGATGAGCTGGAAACTGTTTTCTTGCTGAAAAATGGGTAAGGACAAGTGAACATACCCTAGGGCCAGAAAAGCTTTGCCAGAAACCAGTTGAGTCCTCGCAAGGAAGAAAACGTTATATATATCAGCCTGTGTCAAAAAGTTGGTGGGCATCATCTGTCTTGTAAGTTCTAATTGTGAATAAATGTAGAGTTTTGTAAAGGGTGTAAAACTATCGGCTAGATTACGAGTTTTTGTCGGTAATGGTGTGCGGGGCTAACAAACCTTTTTTCTCACCGCTCACTTAAGACAACGCTGGTATTACGAGTTTTCTTCAAGCTGGCGTTAGCCTCAGAAAAGTGAGCGTTGAGCAAAATTTAGCTCCACATCTCACCTCAATACCAGTGTTGCTTAAGTCAGCGGTGAGCTGGCTAAACGTGCTTGTGCACGATTTCCCCATAGGAAACAATGGGGCTGAGCTGACTGAAAAAAAACCTAAAACCTGCAAAAAAGCAGCGTTCAGCTCCTAACGCAGTCTCATTGTTTCCTATGGGGAAATAAGTTATGTCTACACCTAACACCCTAATATGAACCCAGAGTCTAAATACCCCTAATATTACACTTATTAATCAACTAATGTGCCGCCCCCGACATCGTCGCCACCTACATTATATTATTAACCTCTAATATGCCGCTCCGGACACCGCCACCACCTACATTATACTTATGAACCCCTAATCTGATGCCTCCAACATCGCTGAACCCTACATTTTATTTATTAGCACCTAATCTGCCCACCCCAACGTCGCCACAACTATATTAAATGTATTAACCCCTAATCTGCCACCGCCGCCGCCACTATAATAAATTTATTAACCCCTAAACATAAGTCTTACCCTAACACCCCCCTAACTTAAATATAAATTAAATACATCTAAATAAATTTACTATAAGTAACTAAATTATTCCTATTTAAAAATAAATACTTACCTGTAAAATAAACCCTAAGATAGCTACAATATAACTAATAGTTACATTGTAGCTATCTTAGGATTTATATTTATTTTACAGGCAACTTTGTATTTATTTTAACTAGGTAGAATAGTTATTAAATAGTTATTAACTATTTAATAGCTACCTAGTTAAAATAAGTACAAATTTACCTGTAAAATAAATCCTTACCTAAATTACAATTACACCTAACACTACACTATCATTAATTAATTGCATAAACTAACTACAATTAACTACAATTAAATTAAACTAAAGTACAAAAAAACACTACAGAAAATAATAAATTAATTACAATTTTTTAAGCTAATTACACCTACTCTAATCCCCCTAATAAAATAAAGCCCCCCAAAATAATAAAATTCCCTACCCTATACTAAATTACAAATAACCCTTAAAAGGACATTTTGCTGGGCATTGCCCCAAAGTAATCAGCTCTTTTACCTGTAAAAAAAAAATACAATACCCCCCAACTTTAAAACCCACCACCCAGATGCCCAACCTTACTCTAAAACCCACCCAATCCCCCTTAATAAAACCTAACACTACCCCCTTGAAGATCACCCTACCTTGAGACGTTTTCACCCAGCCGGGCACAAGTGGACCTCCAGAGGGGCAGAAGTCTTCATCCGATCCTGCCAGAAGAGGACATCCAGACCGGCAGAAGTCTTCATCCAGGCAGAATCTTCTATTTTCTTCCATCCAGAGCGGAGCAGGTCCATCTTGAAGACATCCGACGCGGAGCATCCACTTCCATTCGACGGCGACTGAAGAATGAAGGTTCCTTTAAGTGACGTCATCCTTCAATTCCGATTGGCTGATAGAATCCTATCAGCCAATCAGAATTATTGTAGGAAAAAATCCTATTGGCTGATCCAATCGGCCAAAAGGATTGAGCTTGCATTCTATTGGCTGTTCCAATCAGCCAATAGAATGCAAGCTCAATTCTGTTTGCTGATTGCATCAGCCAAAAGGATTTTTCCTACCTTAATTCCGATTGGCTGAAAGGATTCTATTTTATCTTATCTTTGAGAACTTTTGTAAGCCAATATACCACTTTACCCCAGAACTTCTGTAACTTGGGAAAATCCCAAATCAAATGTATGAAGTCTGGAGAGGGAGCTTAACATTTGCCCCATATGTCACACGTTCCCGATACCCATTTGGCACATATTTTGGGTGTGATCTTTGCTCGGTGGATACATTTAGCATTATATTCTCTCACGTAGGCAGATAGAGATCCTTCTCCAACGCTTAAGAAATTAGTAGTTAGTTCCTCCACAGTGACGGACAGACCCCTTAACCCATGCTATTTGGTTAATATCCTTTGCAAGGTTGACTGTTCATAATGGCCTACTATCATATTATACACGTTTGATTGAATGAGATCATTGCTTAGCTAAGATGCAAAGACTGTCTAGATTACAAACCGTAGAAGTGATGAGACTGCTAGGAAGGAATAAGTGAATATAATGGCAACATTGAAAATATGCAAATTTGTTATTAGTAGGTATTACATATTACTCTTGAATATCTGGGTTGGGAGAATTTGTAGAGAAATTGAGTTTAACAGTTGTGCCTCAGTCCCTGTTTTTCCATGTTCTGAAAGACCCTTGTGGTAAATCCTGGCAAAAACTTTGGGATACCCTGTAGTTGGAGGTATTTGCCGACATAAAAATTAATGCCCCAAAGCCTGCATAGTTTAGCTCAGGCCCTTAAATGGTCTTGGAACAAAATATTTTGGATAATATGCTGGGGACGAGAAGACAATTTAGAGTGAGAAGAAAAAAAACCCTGATAATTAAGGAAGCAGAAGGGTGGGTGTAGATTTGCAGGATTGTGGTTAGAAATGTAGGACACATCTTTTACGTATCTTCTCTTTGATGGTTTTTCAGATATTTTTTTATAGTTTATGTAAGAAATTTTTTTTAGCATTGAATATTCTTATATAAATGTCTAATTTCTATATCCTTAAACAACTTTGCACGGCCTCTTGACCAAGTTGTGATTTCTACCTTTAAAGCATATTGTTTAGGAGAACATTCAAGATGTCTATTGTAGCTATTGAGGGTTGTGTTTAAGTGATCTAGAATGATGTGACAAAAGACTGCTTGCATGGTGAGTGGCGTAAATGTCTCCCTGATTTAAGTCAGCATTTTAAGGGTTTGACCCTTTTAAAGGAGCTCCCCAAAATCAAAGCAAGTTGAGTGGGTTTGAAGTTGATGACATTGAGGAGCTGCTGCAGTTCCATGCAGTGGATCTTTCTACACAAGATCTGCAACAACTTCTTGCTAAGGGGCGAGTGAAAGGTGCAGAAGTCAGATTCACATTAGAAGCAATTTGTTTATGAAAGAATGAAGACCGCAAAACTACAATAAATGTATGTAATTTTTAAGCCAATGCAAAAATAAAAAAACAAACAAACAATGAGCTCGAGCTATCCACCAATTAGCCTGAGCCATTTACCTCTGGCATAAATAAATTTCATGCAACACCTCCAACTGCTTCTCTAACTTAAATATCTACTGATGATGTTAATCGGACGTGCAGTCAGGGCCTCCCCTGCCATATGGGCCCAAAGTTTATTATTTAAATTGAATTTAAAAGAAAAAAAAATTGTTATAAAAAAAAAATCCCCCCATGTTACGCTAATGGTACTGCCCCGTTGCGCAACATGGGTCTAGAGTAGACTGGAGAGCGACAGACCAAACCAAATACTTCACATTTTTCTCCTCCCCATGTTACGCTATGGAGAGGCACTGTATTTGTGTACTTCTCCGTATAGTAACATGGGTGCATTACTGCATTGCTACTATCAGGCAGGGGGAGCATGATAGCGCCATCAACTGGCTAAGACTGTGTGAGTGAAACACCATTGAAGGAGAAATGGTCCAATAGGAGGCATCCCTCGTAATGCCTCCTAACGAGGGAGCCAATCAGATACGGACATGTTCTCCTGGTGATTGACAGCACCAGGAGAACATGACCGGCTTTGATTGGCTACTCGCGCATGCGCAAGGGAGCAGGATATTGAGCGCGGTACTAGCGGCAAATCTGAAGGAGACTGCTGGCACCTGTAATGGCCATCAACTTAACTCCTCAACTTGCCTCCGTTTTTTGAGCTGCCTGGACTCCGGAGTCTGTCTTACTCTTTTGCTGCCCAGCTCTACTATAACGGACCGGTAAGTCAGCCGCATTTTGAAAATGGAGAAATCCCCTGGCCTGGCCTGGTATATGCAAGAACATGGCATACAGAGCAGATTGAGTATTACTTTCCACTTTTTCAGAAAATTTACACCGCTGTATAGTAGGGCTGGGCAGCAAAAAGAGTAAGACAGACTCCGGAGTGCAGGCAGCCCTGACGGAATTTCAGAAAATTTACACCGCTGCTATAGAGTATTACTTTCAACTTTTCAAAGCACTCACTGTCACAGTACAGTGAGTGCTTTGAAAAGTTGAAAGTAATACTCTATAGCAGCGGTGTAAATTTTCTGAAAGTCTGTCAGGGCTGCCTGCACTCCGGAGTCTGTCTTACTCTTTTTGCTGCCCAGCCCTACTATACAGCGGTGTAAATTTTCTGAAAGTCTGTCATTAATTTTTATATATGAGTAACGGTTATGCAGCAAAGAAAGAGGTTCTTGGTACAAATTTCAATACAGTATATAAAAAAAAAATTGTCTATCGTTTTCTCACGTCATACCTTTTTCTTTACAGTATAAATAAAATAGAGGATGCTTAATGCATTGTATCATTTTCCTATCTTGCAATAAAAATTCTGGTGCGTGCTTGTAGATCAAAAATGGAGATTAGCATGTAGCTTATGGTTCTGCACTGTTAAGATTATTATAGACAGCACAAAAATGGGATAAGCAGCACCACAAATGACCAGGTTAATTCTGTTAACAAACGGATAAATATTACATCGCTGTCATATCCAGCAAATCAATACCATCTCCCTCCATCAGTGGGCTGCTACTCTGAAAATCAAGGGCTCCTCCTGACTAATATGGTTATCTCTTTTCAGGGTGAAGGGGGTCAGTGGGTTATTGAAGAATATCTGAATTTACAATATTTCACAGTGAATTAATTACCTGTTTAAGAAGCCATGAAAAAATCAATTCATGATTTTTTTTAAAAGTAAATCCTATAGTGCAAATAAAAAATATTAATTAGTTTGCACCGTATTTATTGCAGTTGTTAACTGTTTTGTGCAATAATGCCACTGCAGTAACTGCACAAAATGAAAGACTTAAAAAATGTTTTATTTGATTTAGTAAAATATTGAATTGTGTTGTCTGATTTGCTGACATCATATTTGAATTGCAAAGTAGTATTTTTAAGGAACATGAAAGTCATAATTAAACTTCCATGATTCAAATAGAAATTGCATTTAAAAAAAGAACAAATAAAATTCTAATTTACTTGTATTATTATGTATATATTATTTTTGAATCCTTTGTTAAACAGCATACCAGTGGGATAGAGCATGTGCGTGTCTTGAGCACCAAATAGCAGCAGCAGCAGTAGTGTTCGCAGTATTGATAACTTGTTATTGTTTGTGGAAATAAAAAATCATATCTAGATTTGCTCAGCAGCATGTGTGTCTTGAAAACTTTCACGGGATATGAAACCATTTTTTTATTGTTTCATAATTCAGATACAGCATGCAATGTGAAGCAAAATTCTAATGTACTCCTCAAAAATTTATAATAGGAGTAAATTAGAAAGTTGCTTAAAACTGGTGCTCTATCAGAATCATAAAAGAAAAAAATATGTTTCATATTCCTTTAAAGGGATAGTAAAGTCAAAATTAAACTTGCATGATTCTAATAGAGCATGTCCCTTTAAGTATATTTTATTAGCTGTTTAGAGAGGTTAAATGACATCAATCTTTGCGTGACTGGCTGTGTGTGCCGTGTGTGACTGTGTATTGATGGTAAAAAGAATTAAAATAATTGCCTGAGAGTGACAGATGACAGTCAGACACCATTTGTGGACTCTGGAGATAGTTCAATGCTATTTCTCCAACATAGGGATGTCCGGTCCACGGCGTCATCCTTACTTGTGGGATATTCTCCTCCCCAACAGGAAATGGCAAAGAGCCCAGCAAAGCTGGTCACATGATCCCTCCTAGGCTCCGCCTACCCCAGTCATTCTCTTTGCCGTTGTACAGGCAACATCTCCACGGAGATGGCTTAGAGTTTTTTAGTGTTTAACTGTAGTTTTTATTATTCAATCAAGAGTTTGTTATTTTAAAATAGTGCTGGTATGTACTATTTACTCAGAAACAGAAAAGAGATGAAGATTTCTGTTTGTATGAGGAAAATGATTTTAGCAACCGTTACTAAAATCCATGGCTGTTCCACACAGGACTGTTGAGAGGAATTAACTTCAGTTGGGGGAACAGTGAGCAGTCTCTTGCTGCTTGAGGTATGACACATTCTAACAAGACGATGTAATGCTGGAAGCTGTCATTTTCCCTATGGGATCCGGTAAGCCATGTTTATTAAGATTGTAAATAAGGGCTTCACAAGGGCTTATTAAGACTGTAGACTTTTTCTGGGCTAAATCGATTCATTATTAACACATATTTAGCCTTGAGGAATCATTTAATCTGGGTATTTTGATAAGTTTATATCGGCAGGCACTTTTTTAGACACCTTTCTCTTTAGGGGCTTTCCCAAATCATAGGCAGAGCCTCATTTTCGCGCCGGTGTTGCGCACTTGTTTTTGAGAGGCATGACATGCAGTCGCATGTGTGAGGAGCTCTGATACATAGAAAAGACTTTCTGAAGGCGTCATTTGGTATCGTATTCCCCTTTGGGCTTGGTTGGGTCTCAGCAAAGCAGACACCAGGGACTGTAAAGGGGTTAGAGTTAAAAACGGCTCCGGTTCCGTTATTTTAAGGGTTAAAGCTTCCAAATTTGGGGTGCAATACTTTTAAGGCTTTAAGACACTGTGGTGAAATTTTGGTGAATTTTGAACAATTCCTTCATATTTTTTCGCAATTGCAGTAATAAAGTGTGTTCAGTTTAAAATTTAAAGTGACAGTAACGGTTTTATTTTAAAACGTTTTTTGTACTTTGTTATCAAGTTTATGCCTGTTTAACATGTCTGAACTACCAGATAGACTGTGTTCTGAATGTGGGGAAGCCAGAGTTCCTTCTCATTTAAATAAATGTGATTTATGTGACAATGACAATGATGCCCAAGATGATTCCTCAAGTGATGGGAGTAAGCATGGTACTGCATCATTCCCTCCTTCGTCTACACGAGTCTTGCCCACTCAGGAGGCCCCTAGTACATCTAGCGCGCCAATACTCCTTACTATGCAACAATTAACGGCTGTAATGGATAATTCTGTCAAAAACATTTTAGCCAAAATGCACACTTATCAGCGTAAGCGCGACTGCTCTGTTTTAGATACTGAAGAGCATGACGACGCTGATAATAATGGTTCTGAAGGGCCCCTAAACCAGTCTGATGGGGCCAGGGAGGTTTTGTCTGAGGGAGAAATTACTGATTCAGGGAACATTTCTCAACAAGCTGAACCTGATGTGATTACGTTTAAATTTAAGTTGGAACATCTCCGCATTCTGCTTAAGGAGGTATTATCCACTCTGGATGATTGTGACAAGTTGGTCATCCCAGAGAAACTATGTAAAATGGACAAGTTCCTAGAGGTCCCGGGGCTCCCAGAAGCTTTTCCTATACCCAAGCGGGTGGCGGACATTGTAAATAAAGAATGGGAAAGGCCCGGTATTCCTTTCGTCCCTCCCCCCATATTTAAAAAATTGTTTCCTATGGTCGACCCCAGAAAGGACTTATGGCAGACAGTCCCCAAGGTCGAGGGAGCGGTTTCCACTTTAAACAAACGCACCACTATACCCATAGAAGATAGTTGTGCTTTCAAAGATCCTATGGATAAAAAATTAGAAGGTTTACTTAAAAAGATGTTTGTTCAGCAGGGTTACCTTCTACAACCAATTTCATGCATTGTCCCTGTCGCTACAGCCGCGTGTTTCTGGTTCGATGAGCTGGTAAAGGCGGTCGATAGTGATTCTCCTCCTTATGAGGAGATTATGGACAGAATCAATGCTCTCAAATTGGCTAATTCTTTCACCCTAGACGCCACTTTGCAATTGGCTAGGTTAGCGGCTAAGAATTCTGGGTTTGCTATTGTGGCGCGCAGAGCGCTTTGGTTGAAATCTTGGTCAGCTGATGCGTCTTCCAAGAACAAGCTACTTAACATTCCTTTCAAGGGGAAAACGCTGTTTGGCCCTGACTTGAAAGAGATTATCTCTGATATCACTGGGGGTAAGGGCCATGCCCTTCCTCAGGATCGGCCTTTCAAGGCCAAAAATAAACCTAATTTTCGTCCCTTTCGTAGAAACGGACCAGCCCAAAGTGCTACGTCCTCTAAGCAAGAGGGTAATACTTCTCAAGCCAAGCCAGCTTGGAGACCAATGCAAGGCTGGAACAAGGGAAAGCAGGCCAAGAAACCTGCCACTGCTACCAAGACAGCATGAAATGTTGGCCCCCGATCCGGGACCGGATCTGGTGGGGGGCAGACTCTCTCTCTTCGCTCGGGCTTGGGCAAGAGATGTTCTGGATCCTTGGGCGCTAGAAATAGTCTCCCAAGGTTATCTTCTGGAATTCAAGGGGCTTCCCCCAAGGGGGAGGTTCCACAGGTCTCAGTTGTCTTCAGACCACATAAAAAGACAGGCATTCTTACGTTGTGTAGAAGACCTGTTAAAAATGGGAGTGATTCATCCTGTTCCATTAGGAGAACAAGGGATGGGGTTCTACTCCAATCTGTTCATAGTTCCCAAAAAAGAGGGAACGTTCAGACCAATCTTAGATCTCAAGATCTTAAACAAGTTTCTCAAGGTTCCATCGTTCAAAATGGAAACCATTCGAACAATTCTTCCTTCCATCCAGGAAGGTCAATTCATGACCACGGTGGATTTAAAGGATGCGTATCTACATATTCCTATCCACAAGGAACATCATCGGTTCCTAAGGTTCGCATTC
Organism: Bombina bombina; assembly: GCF_027579735.1. Taxonomy (NCBI): domain Eukaryota; kingdom Metazoa; phylum Chordata; class Amphibia; order Anura; family Bombinatoridae; genus Bombina; species Bombina bombina. Next base: position 1,491,241,520 of record NC_069499.1, on the reverse strand, counting down.
CTGGACAAGCATTACCAGTTCGTGGCGCTTCCTTTCGGATTAGCCACTGCTCCAAGGATTTTCACAAAGGTACTAGGGTCCCTTCTAGCTGTGCTAAGACCAAGGGGCATTGCTGTAGTACCTTACTTGGACGACATTCTGATTCAAGCGTCGTCCCTTCCTCAAGCAAAGGCTCACACGGACATTGTCCTGGCCTTTCTCAGATCTCACGGATGGAAAGTGAACGTGGAAAAGAGTTCTCTATCTCCGTCAACAAGGGTTCCCTTCTTGGGGACAATAATAGACTCCTTAGAAATGAGGATTTTTCTGACAGAGGCCAGAAAAACAAAACTTCTAGACTCTTGTCGGATACTTCATTCCGTTCCTCTTCCTTCCATAGCGCAGTGCATGGAAGTGATAGGTTTGATGGTAGCGGCAATGGACATAGTTCCTTTTGCGCGCATTCATCTAAGACCATTACAACTGTGCATGCTCTGTCAGTGGAATGGGGACTATACAAACTTGTCTCCGAGGATACAAGTAAATCAGAGGACCAGAGACTCACTCCGTTGGTGGCTGTCCCTGGACAACCTGTCACAAGGGATGACCTTCCGCAGACCAGAGTGGGTCATTGTCACGACCGACGCCAGTCTGATGGGCTGGGGCGCGGTCTGGGGATCCCTGAAAGCTCAGGGTCTTTGGTCTCGGGAAGAATCTCTTCTACCGATAAATATTCTGGAACTGAGAGCGATATTCAATGCTCTCAAGGCTTGGCCTCAGCTAGCGAGGGCCAAGTTCATACGGTTTCAATCAGACAACATGACAACTGTTGCGTACATCAACCATCAGGGGGGAACAAGGAGTTCCCTGGCGATGGAAGAAGTGACCAAAATCATTCTATGGGCGGAGTCTCACTCCTGCCACCTGTCTGCTATCCACATCCCAGGAGTGGAAAATTGGGAAGCGGATTTTCTGAGTCGTCAGACATTGCATCCCGGGGAGTGGGAACTCCATCCGGAAATCTTTGCCCAAGTCACTCAACTGTGGGGCATTCCAGACATGGATCTGATGGCCTCTCGTCAGAACTTCAAAGTTCCTTGCTACGGGTCCAGATCCAGGGATCCCAAGGCGGCTCTAGTGGATGCACTAGTAGCACCTTGGACCTTCAAACTAGCTTATGTATTCCCGCCGTTTCCTCTCATCCCCAGGCTGGTAGCCAGGATCAATCAGGAAAGGGCGTCGGTGATCTTGATAGCTCCTGCGTGGCCACGCAGGACTTGGTATGCAGATCTGGTGAATATGTCATCGGCTCCACCATGGAAGCTACCTTTGAGACGAGACCTTCTTGTTCAAGGTCCGTTCGAACATCCGAATCTGGTCTCACTCCAGCTGACTGCTTGGAGATTGAACACTTGATCTTATCGAAGCGAGGGTTCTCAGATTCTGTTATCGATACTCTTGTTCAGGCCAGAAAGCCTGTAACTAGAAAGATTTACCACAAAATTTGGAAAAAATATATCTGTTGGTGTGAATCTAAAGGATTCCCTTGGGACAAGGTTAAGATTCCTAAGATTCTATCCTTCCTTCAAGAAGGATTGGAAAAAGGATTATCTGCAAGTTCCCTGAAGGGACAGATTTCTGCCTTGTCTGTGTTACTTCACAAAAAGCTGGCAGCTGTGCCAGATGTTCAAGCCTTTGTTCAGGCTCTGGTTAGAATCAAGCCTGTTTACAAACCTTTGACTCCTCCTTGGAGTCTCAACTTAGTTCTTTCAGTTCTTCAGGGGGTTCCGTTTGAACCCTTACATTCCGTTGATATTAAGTTATTATCTTGGAAAGTTTTGTTTTTGGTTGCAATTTCTTCTGCTAGAAGAGTTTCAGAATTATCTGCTCTGCAGTGTTCTCCTCCTTATCTGGTGTTCCATGCAGATAAGGTGGTTTTACGTACTAAACCTGGTTTTCTTCCAAAAGTTGTTTCTAACAAAAACATTAACCAGGAGATTATCGTACCTTCTCTGTGTCCGAAACCAGTTTCGAAGAAGGAACGTTTGTTGCACAATTTGGATGTTGTTCGCGCTCTAAAATTCTATTTAGATGCTACAAAGGATTTTAGACAAACATCTTCCTTGTTTGTTGTTTATTCCGGTAAAAGGAGAGGTCAAAAAGCAACTTCTACCTCTCTCTCTTTTTGGATTAAAAGCATCATCAGATTGGCTTACGAGACTGCCGGACGGCAGCCTCCCGAAAGAATCACAGCTCATTCCACTAGGGCTGTGGCTTCCACATGGGCCTTCAAGAACGAGGCTTCTGTTGATCAGATATGTAGGGCAGCGACTTGGTCTTCACTGCACACTTTTACCAAATTTTACAAGTTTGATACTTTTGCTTCTTCTGAGGCTATTTTTGGGAGAAAGGTTTTGCAAGCCGTGGTGCCTTCCATCTAGGTGACCTGATTTGCTCCCTCCCATCATCCGTGTCCTAAAGCTTTGGTATTGGTTCCCACAAGTAAGGATGACGCCGTGGACCGGACACACCTATGTTGGAGAAAACAGAATTTATGTTTACCTGATAAATTACTTTCTCCAACGGTGTGTCCGGTCCACGGCCCGCCCTGGTTTTTTAATCAGGTCTGATAATTTATTTTCTTTAACTACAGTCACCACGGTTTCATATGGTTTCTCCTATGCAAATATTCCTCCTTAACGTCGGTCGAATGACTGGGGTAGGCGGAGCCTAGGAGGGATCATGTGACCAGCTTTGCTGGGCTCTTTGCCATTTCCTGTTGGGGAGGAGAATATCCCACAAGTAAGGATGACGCCGTGGACCGGACACACCGTTGGAGAAAGTAATTTATCAGGTAAACATAAATTCTGTTTTTAACTTATTGGGTTCATATTGTCGGGCATATCACAGCAAGTGCCTCACCAGCCTCTGATGTCACTGCACGTCACTGATGTTAATGTACCACACCCAAAATTATTCATGTTGTTAACTTTTACAATAAAATACAATTCATGAAAAGTTTCTAAAAACATTATTTACAGCACTGTAATAGTACTGTACATTAGTCATGTATGATTTTTTTTTTTTTTTCCAAAAAATACATTTTCAGTTCATTTAAATGTTAATTTTACAATACGATAGTAATCAAAATTAAGCATTAAAGATCTTTTCATGAATGTGGTTGTTCAGAACTTATTTTTAATACTGTATGTAACCAAACAGCTTCAACCATTCCTTACCACATCATCATGCTACCCACAACTTTTTTTCCTACCAGTTTCCCCTATCCCTAGGTTTCCCATAGTGTTATTTTTACTACGTGATTTGGTATAACGCAGTATTTTGCATGCACGCATGTCTTGTTACAGCAGAAATCTCTGTATTTGCCTTTGTGTTTCTAACATATGATCCTTTTATCTTTTAAGAGGTCTGAAATATGATTATTCTGTCGTATGTTATCCATGTTCACATCTTCCTCCATTTGTTTATAATGCATGGTATATGTGGCGCTTTATGAATTAAAGAAGCAAACATGTATTCTGTGTTTTTATATTTAAGATATGCAGTATCAATTATAATCAGTACATAGAACTTCAAAAACATTATGGGCCAATTTCAGGTTTATCACGGCTGTTTGCGTGCACAGCTGTAGCGCTTGTATTACAGGTTGAAAGTAAACATGAATGCTTGAGCGCTATTGAACTTAACGTGCGTTGGGATAGCGCAACCTCAGAGCTCTGGTTAACTGTTTCGCAAAACTGCGTGCCTGACCAGCGAACAAGATGGCTGCTTAAAAATTCTGGCTGGTCGGAGGAGCTGCTAAAACTGCTGCTTACCACCACAAATCAAGGGTTTTCCTAACGATGCAATGAAAATTAATACATGTGGAGCTGATCTACACAACTTTTATATTAGACCTCAGCCCAGCAGACCGAAATAGATGAGATGCGCAGCAGAGGCCTGGTAACGGCCTAGACCTCCATCTGCACCCCCCCCCCCCCATTTTCCTGAATAGTCAGACTAAACAGCCATTTGTGCTGAAGAATGACAATATATGAAACTTCATACTTTAATATTTGATACTGAAGACCACTCCAAGTTTACTAGTGAACAGAGACTCCATCGACGGATAAGACAACACTGCGGAAATCAAGTTATCGTCAGAGGAAATGGTACATTATTAAGGCGCAATATGGAAGCCAGGGAGACATGGGAACAATTTGTTTAGGCCCTAATCACGCAATATGCTCAACAGCTTGGAAATGACCTTAGATCAGCACTTACCTTATCCCGCTCCATGACTGCCTCTGAGCTGGTTACAAGGCAGCCCCTCTTGATGTGGTGTGAGCAACAATCTATAGAAGCGAGACCGGAGATTGCAACTGACGCATACCGACCTCCACCCACCTATATCGCAGCTGTGCCACATTGCTTAGCTGTTTGCCCTGAACACCTAGAAGCGAGATCATCTGAAAGTTTGCGTAATGCAAAATATCTAAACCTGCCTACAGCGGAGGCTCAAGACTGTCTGTCTACCTTGTTATTGACCCAAGCTCACCTCGCACCAGCTTCTCAGCAAACAGATAGGGGCGAGTGGAAAGCTAGAATGTTCTCCTATATGCTTACTGTTTGGCAAGGAGCCATTGAAGGGGTCTACCACCCTAAAAACATTACCCTACAAAGCTTTGTAACATTGGACACTAACGGCTAGATTTGGAGTTCGGTGGTAGATGGGTTGCTAACGCCACGCGTGTTTTATGTCTAACGCACGGCATTGTTTGACTCCGGTATTTAGAGTACAAAAAAGACCATCTAACGATGCTCCTAACGCGTGTATGTCACACGCGGAATCCTGCCTGCGTTAGACAGTCTCCCATAGAGATCAATGGAAAAGCAAAAAAATAGCTTTTTTCACCTAACGCTCGATCTCGCGAGAATACGCACAGCTCGGTCATATGACGCATACCACATCATGCACAACAATAACACGCCGCAAATGTCACAACAACAATCAATCAACAAAGCACACAAGCATTACACATTCACAAGCGGGGGGATTTTTAATAAAATTTAATACGGGGAATACGCATATACTTTAAGATGCGGAAATTCGCAAAATAACAACAAGGAATAAAAAATATATACATACACTAGAAAAATAATCGCATTCAATATCACTATATATTAGGACAAACATACATATACAACACTTCACTAATAATACACCATCGCAAATTCACATTTAAAAAGAATACTATTGGACAATGTTAGAGAAAACGACCACTATGACATCATCGCATTCTACACATTCCACAAATACTAACTCAAAATGAGCATGCGCAAATTCACACAACTAATACACATTGCACTAATATTAATTGCTAATAAAGCACACCTGAACACAATTTACAAAATTGGTACATCATTAAACATTTACACAGGGTATATAAGCACCACACAAGCATGGCTTCTTTGACTGTGTTGCTGGTGGGTCTTTGGAGATTGGAGGTTTAAGATTAGAGAGTTGGTGCATTATTGTGAGTGAGTTAGTGTTAGCGTGAGAGAGTCAGTTGTTAGTGTTATCGTGAGTGAGTTATTGGGAGTTAGTGGGAGTGGGAGAGAGTCAGTTAGTGGGAGCGTGAGTGAGTGAGTGGGAGTTGTTAGTGAGAGTTGTTAGTGGGAGTGTGAGTTAGTGGTAGTGAGAGTTAGTGGGAGTGTTTGTTAGTGAGAATTAGTAGTAGTGTGTTAGTGAGAATTAGTAGTAGTGTGAGTTAGCGAGCGAGTGATTTTTCTGTACACGTAACACATTTACACGCAAACACATTCAATACATACATACACTTATCAATAACACTACATACACTCCATACCCCCTACCCCCTCATACTACACTCCATACCCCATTCCCTGTAGTCCCATTCCCTTTCATCCCATTTACTCTTATCCCATACCCATCCCCTAGTTACATTTAGTTTACATATCCTCCTTTTAGTCTTCTTCTTTTGGTTTATTTAAATACTCCTTACCCTCTTTGTTTTTTTACATCCCTCTCACACTTTCAGCACTTTTTTTTGTCTTTTTAGTTCTTTATTTTGACCCCCTTTCATTTCATCACACTCACGTTTTGTTTGATTATTTGGGGTTTAGTTTAGGGAACAGATGGAGGGCAGGCAGGGGAGAGGTAGAGGGGGGAGGAGGGGGAGAGGAAGGGGGGCAGGAAGTGGGGGTGGAAGCGGTGGGTGGACCCAGCCACTTGGTTCAAGATGAACAAGTGGCTGGGCACAGTGGCGGACAGAGTAGGGCTTCACAGTCCGGGAAACAGAGGGCATCGTCACAGGGGAAGGCCAAGGCGACTAGGGAGGCGAGGTTTTCGATGGAGGAGAAGGAGGCCCTCGTAGAGGCCTATATGGCCAGGTATAGGAGGCTGCAGCACCAGAAGACTACCCCGACTGACAAGAGGAGGCTCTGGAATGAGATAAGAAATGCAGTGGGTGGCCGGAACAGAGATCTGGATTCGATAAAACATCGCTACCGGGACTGTAAGATGGATCTCAAGAAAAAGTTAAGCCTGGAGGCCCGACATTCCGCAGGAACCGATGGCGGACCTGCCCTGGAAATAGAGTACTGCCGATGGGAGGAAATGTTGCGGCCCAGCATCTCCGAGGTGGATATAGTCGGTATCGGAGGAATTGATACCGGGAACCTGCCATTCTCATCTGACGGTAAGCTCATTGAAGAATAAATTCACATACGAATGTATTTCAAGGGACACTATACGCAAACCTTTACTTTCATGATTGAGGTAGCGAATACAATTTGACAAAACATTCAAATGTACTTATATTACCTAATTTTAATCATTCTTGAGATATATTTTAATGAAGAAATAGCCATGCACACGGTGAAACAATCACAGGAGGCAGCTATATTCAGCTAACAATCAGCATCTTTTAAGCATATTTAGATATGCTTTTCAGCAAAGAATATCCAGAGAATGAAGCTAATTAGATAAGAAAAGTACATTAGAAAGTTGATAATAAATGTATGCTTCTAAATCATGAAAGATAAAACATTGGGTTTCATGTCCCTTTAAGGATCAGATTAATGCTATAACGTTGTTTACACGCATTCACAATTACTTTGCGGTTACATCAGTATCTAGGCTATAGGTTAGGTGTGCATTTAAACAGACTGAAAACAAACGCTAAAACATTCAGATTGACCAGAGATATCACAAACACGGTTTAGAAAATGCGGAAATCGTATTGATTGTTAGATTTCAAAGTGGATTAATGATTCTGCATTTGTAATTGTATCGTAAGCTAAGTCATTTAAAGCTTGATTTGCAAATATGCTAATATATACATTTTTTTATTTTTTCTAATATACAGAGTCTGGGGAGGAGGCAGCACAAGAAACACAGCCTCATCCATCTCCCTGGGATGAGAGTGGTGGGGAGGAATTTCCACTTCGGAGGGAAGAGGCCCCCCGTGACGAAGAGCGCACGGAAGCTGATGAAGAGGCCCCGGAAGCAGAGGAGGAGCCCGTGGAACCAGAGGACCCTCAAGGACCCGCACACCGCCGTGCACGGGCACCCCGCCGTGCACGGGTACCCCCCAAGCACAACAAGAGGAAATAGCGGAGGTGCGGGTTCTACTGGACTACATAGACCAGATGCGTAACTCCCGGATACAAAATATCGAAGGCCGAACTCGAATTATTGATGGACAAAATCAAATAATTGAAGGCCAAAACCAAATAATAAACATACTTAATAGAATCGAACAAGGCCAAAACAGAATCATTAATCTGCACCAAGAGATGTTCAATTTTTTCCGGGAGGCGCATGCTGGTCTGCCTCCTGGTCCGCCTCCTGCTGCTGGGCCTCCTGCTGCTGGGCCTCCTGCTGCTGGCCCATCTCCTCCTGCCGGCCCATCTCCTCCTCTTCAGCCATCTCCTCCTCTTCAGCCATCTCCTCCTCTTCAGCCATCTTCTCCTCCTCAGCCATCTTCTCCTCAGCCATCTTCTCCTCCTCAGCCATCTTCTCCTCCTCAGCCATCTTCTCCTACTCACCTTGGTCGTCCCAGTACTCTTCCTTCCACTCTTCCCACAACATCTCCAAGGAGAACTCTTCGGAGTCGGCAGTTGCCCCTCCCAGAGCCTCAGCCCCGTGGGAAGAGGGGAAGGAAGAGGAAGTATTTATTTTCATCTTTAATGTTTTTTTTATTTAATGTGTAATGGATAGGTATGTGATGATGTGATTTTCATACACTTGTGGACCACACTCTGTATATAATCTACTTCTATGGGACCGGGTCCATGGAGGAAGATTGTTTGCAGAGTGTGGGTTATAAGTGTGTGAAAACCACATCATCACATACCTATCCTTGTTCATGATATTGATTGGTTTCTGTGATGTGATGTCCAAACTGTTTCCTGAATCGCAAACAAAATTACCATTACAATTATCCATGATGGCATATTACTGTTTGAATGCCAATAACACAGCTTAAAGGGACAGTCAGAAAACTATTGATTACAAAGAAAACACTGTATTACGCATTATCAAGTTGGAAACAACAAAACATGGAGAAATACGTGTGACTTATGTGCTTACCCTTGTATCTATGACTATGAAAAATGACCACTTATTTGTTGTTCTGACATAACAACATTTTAGATATCAATGATCAATACATGGTAAATAATATGCTGTATGAGCACAAGGTTTTACATATACAAATGCTATCCAAATGCCCTCTAGTGGTCAAATTGCATAATGATTACATGCACTCTTCAAGCTCGAAGAAATGAGCACACGAACCTCATAGGTTTAGCTCGCAAATTTAAATAAACACAGACAAATGATTAATTGGTGAGAAACATTTGATATCATTGATATTACAAAATTGACTTTTAGAATAATGCAAAACATTATTTGTTTTCTAAACTGTCCCTTTAACAAAATTACATATGCTAACATATATTTGAAGCTTGTTGGTATATCTACATGTACTTGTTCAAACAATAAATATTGAAATCAGATTTATATTGACGTGTTAAATAAAGTCTATTTTCTTAAAGAGACATTATTGTGTTAATTTTTTTTTAGAAAGACATTTGTTTTAACAATGAATATGGTTTAAAGTCCTTTTAGGAGTGGGGGGTGAAAATATGCTAACAATAATATATTTGAAGATTAACCAATGTGGAACTCATACATGATACAAAAATCAACATTTGCATTAAAGGGACAGTATACTATATTTTTAACAGAACTGTATGTAATAGACACTACTACAAACAACAAGATTAACATATACTGATATCAATATTACAAAGCTTCAAACACTTTCAAAGAAAATCGGGTTAGCTCTATTGAAAATATAGATGAACCCCCATTACAACCGTAAAACAAGACAATACACCATCATACACAAAACAGGAGAAAGCTGGAGATGGTACTCACATGAAACTTAGAGGCTTGGCGAGGAGTCTGATAATTAATTACATTTTATTTGAACAGAAGCAAAATGAAACGTGTATTTGTTAAACAATGGACTATCTAACTAGAGACCAAATTAAAAGATTTCATTTATAATGTGAGTGTCTAATGTACCTTTAATAAAATATACAACGAAATTACATTTAGAAGAAGTCGGCATCATATATTTAGCATATGATAAAGCTAAATGCATATTGATTACTTTATTCTAACGCAATAGCGCATATTTAATTGTATCGTAAGCTAAGTCATTTAAAGCTTGATTTGCAAATATGCTAATATATACATTTTTTTATTTTTTCTAATATACAGAGTCTGGGGAGGAGGCAGCACAAGAAACACAGCCTCATCCATCTCCCTGGGATGAGAGTGGTGGGGAGGAATTTCCACTTCGGAGGGAAGAGGCCCCCCGTGACGAAGAGCGCACGGAAGCTGATGAAGAGGCCCCGGAAGCAGAGGAGGAGCCCGTGGAACCAGAGGACCCTCAAGGACCCGCACACCGCCGTGCACGGGCACCCCGCCGTGCACGGGTACCCCCCAAGCACAACAAGAGGAAATAGCGGAGGTGCGGGTTCTACTGGACTACATAGACCAGATGCGTAACTCCCGGATACAAAATATCGAAGGCCGAACTCGAATTATTGATGGACAAAATCAAATAATTGAAGGCCAAAACCAAATAATAAACATACTTAATAGAATCGAACAAGGCCAAAACAGAATCATTAATCTGCACCAAGAGATGTTCAATTTTTTCCGGGAGGCGCATGCTGGTCTGCCTCCTGGTCCGCCTCCTGCTGCTGGGCCTCCTGCTGCTGGGCCTCCTGCTGCTGGCCCATCTCCTCCTGCCGGCCCATCTCCTCCTCTTCAGCCATCTCCTCCTCTTCAGCCATCTCCTCCTCTTCAGCCATCTTCTCCTCCTCAGCCATCTTCTCCTCAGCCATCTTCTCCTCCTCAGCCATCTTCTCCTACTCACCTTGGTCGTCCCAGTACTCTTCCTTCCACTCTTCCCACAACATCTCCAAGGAGAACTCTTCGGAGTCGGCAGTTGCCCCTCCCAGAGCCTCAGCCCCGTGGGAAGAGGGGAAGGAAGAGGAAGTATTTATTTTCATCTTTAATGTGTAATGGATAGGTATGTGATGATGTGATTTTCATACACTTGTGGACCACACTCTGTATATAATCTACTTCTATGGGACCGGGTCCATGGAGGAAGATTGTTTGCAGAGTGTGGGTTATAAGTGTGTGAAAACCACATCATCACATACCTATCCTTGTTCATGATATTGATTGGTTTCTGTGATGTGATGTCCAAACTGTTTCCTGAATCGCAAACAAAATTACCATTACAATTATCCATGATGGCATATTACTGTTTGAATGCCAATAACACAGCTTAAAGGGACAGTCAGAAAACTATTGATTACAAAGAAAACACTGTATTACGCATTATCAAGTTGGAAACAACAAAACATGGAGAAATACGTGTGACTTATGTGCTTACCCTTGTATCTATGACTATGAAAAATGACCACTTATTTGTTGTTCTGACATAACAACATTTTAGATATCAATGATCAATACATGGTAAATAATATGCTGTATGAGCACAAGGTTTTACATATACAAATGCTATCCAAATGCCCTCTAGTGGTCAAATTGCATAATGATTACATGCACTCTTCAAGCTCGAAGAAATGAGCACACGAACCTCATAGGTTTAGCTCGCAAATTTAAATAAACACAGACAAATGATTAATTGGTGAGAAACATTTGATATCATTGATATTACAAAATTGACTTTTAGAATAATGCAAAACATTATTTGTTTTCTAAACTGTCCCTTTAACAAAATTACATATGCTAACATATATTTGAAGCTTGTTGGTATATCTACATGTACTTGTTCAAACAATAAATATTGAAATCAGATTTATATTGACGTGTTAAATAAAGTCTATTTTCTTAAAGAGACATTATTGTGTTAATTTTTTTTTAGAAAGACATTTGTTTTAACAATGAATATGGTTTAAAGTCCTTTTAGGAGTGGGGGGTGAAAATATGCTAACAATAATATATTTGAAGATTAACCAATGTGGAACTCATACATGATACAAAAATCAACATTTGCATTAAAGGGACAGTATACTATATTTTTAACAGAACTGTATGTAATAGACACTACTACAAACAACAAGATTAACATATACTGATATCAATATTACAAAGCTTCAAACACTTTCAAAGAAAATCGGGTTAGCTCTATTGAAAATATAGATGAACCCCCATTACAACCGTAAAACAAGACAATACACCATCATACACAAAACAGGAGAAAGCTGGAGATGGTACTCACATGAAACTTAGAGGCTTGGCGAGGAGTCTGATAATTAATTACATTTTATTTGAACAGAAGCAAAATGAAACGTGTATTTGTTAAACAATGGACTATCTAACTAGAGACCAAATTAAAAGATTTCATTTATAATGTGAGTGTCTAATGTACCTTTAATAAAATATACAACGAAATTACATTTAGAAGAAGTCGGCATCATATATTTAGCATATGATAAAGCTAAATGCATATTGATTACTTTATTCTAACGCAATAGCGCATATTTATTAATTAGATATCTTTAACATTAAACACAACAGTCATTTTTCTGAAAAAGGAACATATTGTTGACAAACATATTAAACAACATGGACTATAGAGATTTGCACTTGCCTCGAAATATCATATGCATGAAAACATTTTGCTTTTGTTCGTTTATTCAACCAGACATCCAGCAAAAGAGAATGTGGTGGTCTTTATCAGCTACGGGTCAACAATGTAACATGATGCAAATAATACATATTCGCAAGGTTTTTAAAATTGGCTGCAGTCACAAACGTGTTTAATGTGCACAAACAAATATTGCGGGACTACGTAATCCAATCAGACATTTTTTTACCTTTGCATGTGACGTCTTAACATGGCGCTTCCTTGATCACGTAAGAACGCCATCCAATAAAAGGCACATTCTTGATCACGTAAGAACGCCCAAAAAAAGGCGCATCCTTGATCGCGTCAAAACGCCATCCAATAAAAGGCACATTCTTGATCACGTAAGAACGTCAGTCAATACAAGGAATCATTGGACAGCCTGGCAGGTGACGTCTTAAGCAACATGGCGCATCCGAGATCGCTGAAAACCGCAGCCAATACAATGACTCAGTTGACAGCTTGGCATATCACTAAGAAACGTATTTATATTTTAGGAACTAGTATGTGTCTAGATTGCTATCTAGGAATGTCACGAAATCATGAATCATCTTTTCGGACTTGACTGTCCCTTGAACTATAGCTATGGTGTATATCTTTAACATTTAAAAGATACACATGAGAAATACATATGCCATTGATGTTTTAAGATATGTTTTGATTGTTTTGGAATAACAATAATTATACATGGATTGATTAAACGTGTCATTTATTCAAGTTTAAATATGGTCAGCCTACCTATAGCCATATATGGGAGGAGAAGTATTTTGTTAACATATTTATTTAAAAATATTCATCATCTAAAATATTTGCATTACACACAGAGATTTATTTGGTTACACTTTTACAATAAGATAGAATTGAAAATGAAATACATGTGCTGTCACCATTACAATAAGATTGTTTATTAATAAGATTATATGTCCTTGTTCATGTAAAATGGACAAAAACGCTTTAGAAATGGAAATACATTCATTAACAATTGTGCTCACCATCACTTAAAGGAACATTATTTTGTTTTTAAAAAGAGGATACACATAGACAATACTATTTCAATAAAATGAACACTTTACAGGGATTATATCATTGTATCAATCCTCAGATCATTTGTTAAAGGTGCATCAATTCATGCAGAGTTTCTAAATACACACATGGATGTGAAAATTGAAATATACATATATACACAAATAACAATCTATATATACATATATAAAACAATTGCTATGCTAATCATAATCATGCAATGATAAAGCTAAGAGAAAAATATATAAAGACAAATAATAAGATTACATTGGAGATGTTAATCTTAAAGTCATTTACAATTGTCTTACATATATGAGCTTTCAAAAAATAATATGAAGAATGAGGACAAAGAATCGTGCAATGACATGTCTTTTATTAGTATGTAAGAAAACATCAACAACGTTTAGAAATAATCTTGTAAAAATAAGGAATATTTGAGCCATATGACAAGGTAACAGAGTGCATCACAGTCCATGAAGAGAGTTGCCAAGGGCCACCATAGCCCCATTGGAGACATATGACAAGGTAACACAGTGCATCACAGTCCATGAAGAGAGTTGCCAAGGGCCACCATAGCCCCATTGGAGACATATGACAAGGTAACACAGTGCATCACAGTCCATGAAGAGAGTTGCCAAGGGCCACCATAGCCCCATTGGAGACATATGACAAGGTAACACAGTGCATCACAGTCCATGAAGAGAGTTGCCAAGGGCCACCATAGCCCCATTGGAGACATATGACAAGGTAACAGAGTGCATCACAGTCCATGAAGAGAGTTGCCAAGGGCCACCATAGCCCCATTGGAGACATATGACAAGGTAACACAGTTCATCACAGTCCATGAAGAGAGTTGCCAAGGGCCACCATAGCCCCATTGGAGACATATGACAAGGTAACACAGTGCATCACAGTCCATGAAGAGAGTTGCCAAGGGCCACCATAGCCCCATTGGAGACATATGACAAGGTAACAGAGTGCATCACAGTCCATGAAGAGAGTTGCCAAGGGCCACCATAGCCCCATTGGAGACATATGACAAGGTAACACAGTGCATCACAGTCCATGAAGAGAGTTGCCAAGGGCCACCATAGCCCCATTGGAGACATATGACAAGGTAACACAGTGCATCACAGTCCATGAAGAGAGTTGCCAAGGGCCACCATAGCCCCATTGGAGACATATGACAAGGTAACAGAGTGCATCACAGTCCATGAAGAGAGTTACCAAGGGCCAGCATAGCCCCATTGGAGACATATGACAAGGTAACAGAGTGCATCACAGTCCATGAAGAGAGTTGCCAAGGGCCACCATAGCCCCATTGGAGACATATGACAAGGTAACAGAGTGCATCACAGTCCATGAAGAGAGTTGCCAAGGGCCACCATAGCCCCATTGGAGACATATGACAAGGTAACAGAGTGCATCACAGTCCATGAAGAGAGTTGCCAAGGGCCACCATAGCCCCATTGGAGACATATGACAAGGTAACAGAGTGCATCACAGTCCATGAAGAGAGTTACCAAGGGCCAGCATAGCCCCATTGGAGACATATGACAAGGTAAAAGAGTGCAACAGGCACAACAATAAACTTTGAAAAAAGGCCAAATGGCAACAATAAAAAAAACATCAACATGTGGACAGAGGATTCTTATCTGCGACCTTGGAGCATCTCCAGATCCTCCACTTACTGGTCATCCTCTTCATCGTCCTGTGCATGTCCAGCTCCAGATTCAGGCCTTGAAGTTAATTGCATGATTTCACGCAGAGTCAAGTCCTGAACCCTGAGCTGGGCCTGCATGGTGTCGTTCATCCCTCTCAGGACAGCTGCGTTCCTCAACACGGCCTGCTCTACTCGTGCTATACCTTCTAGCATGAGCCATGCTGAGTCACAGCCTAAAATAAAGAATAAATTAAATATTAAAGATAATTACACAACAGACGAAAAAATAAGCAAAGATACATTGTCCTCATAAAGACAAATCATTCTTTACATCAATTAGTTTAAATTGATTCTTTACACATGAAATATGTTATTCAGACAGACCGAAATCATTAAAGGGACAGTTTACTCAAACATGTTGTCCCCTTTAATTGGTTTTAGATGATCCACTTATACAGCTTGAGTGTATAAAATCTTGTTAAAGGATTTACATTGTACGTACTTTAGCAATTTAAATATTTTAATTATACTGTGGTAGGCACACATATCCTTAAACATTTTGGCGTTGAGGACAAGCTGTGTAAACATAGCAACCTGAAGAAATTACATTCCCACTGGGTTAGACAAGAGATAATGTATCAACATTTGTACATAAATTGTTGGATCCAAGTAGTGGTGATTGGTATATGTAGTGATATCAAATTAAAGGGACACTGAACCTAAATATTTAATTGACTGATTCAGATAGAGCATGACATTACAAATATGAAAAAATTACACGTATTCTTTAAATGTTAGAATTCTCTAGCTAGATTTTGAATGCAAGAATGTCGGTTTTTAGGGCAGGCCATATTTGTTTATCAACTTTGTTTGTCCCTGCTGGTTGATGGATACATTC
Source organism: Bombina bombina (assembly GCF_027579735.1). Taxonomy (NCBI): domain Eukaryota; kingdom Metazoa; phylum Chordata; class Amphibia; order Anura; family Bombinatoridae; genus Bombina; species Bombina bombina. Next base: position 1,491,225,688 of record NC_069499.1, on the reverse strand, counting down.
ATCCAACAATAAAGAAATGATGTCCACAATTATTTTCTATTTAAAATTAATTCTAGGCATTTCTTTGTTTCAATAAAGATAGCAAGAGAATGAAGAATAATTCATAAGAGTAGTAAATTATAAATTTGATTAACATTGCATGCTCTATTTGAATCACAATAGAAAATATTTACCTTCAGTGTACCTTTAAGTATCTTATAATGTTGATTTTGAATGATACTTACAGCTGTGCCTGGGAAGTACAATCCGACACCCAGGACAATGAAGGTTGAGACAGGGGGGAGGGATGGGATTGTGTTGGGGAGGGATGGGATTGGCTTGGGGAGGGATGAGCTTCTGCTCCGGGGTAGGCCGTACAGCTGGGGAGTGGTGAGTTGGGGTCTGGGCAGCTGTACGGGCCATAATACGGGGAGAGCGGCGAAGGGGGGTGTAGGGGCGTTTTTTGGGAGGGACAGGAAATGACAAATGGGAAGGGCCGGCAGGGGTCTGGGCAGGGGTCTGGGCCTGGGCAGGGGTCTGTGACTGGTCAGGGGACTGGGCAGGGGCGGAAACCAGATGACCAGAAGTGGCGGATCCATCTGAAACCCCCCCCCCAAATATATTAACATCTCATACATCATGAAATCAAATCAACGCATTTCAAATTGATTATGTTTTCAATATGCTTCGAAGTGTGTTTGAATTTGTAAACAATTATGAAATGAGGATATGGTATGCATATAGGCACTCAGATGAATATCAATTACTGTCTGTACAATTATAACATTATTGTGTTTTGGCCTGGAATATGCATGTGACATAATGATGGCATGAATTATAAATTTTTAAAAAAAATAAATTTTTTCATGCTGCCTGATATAGAAAGGGGGCAGTAGTGTATTTGAACAGACAAATAATATTCGTTTTTAAAGTGCAAAAGCTGTAGACTTTGAATGTCTTCAATAAAATGATTTCCAATAAAGCAACATGTTGGAAACATGATAGATATATTTCACATACCATCAGACTCCAAGGCAGCCTCTTCCTCCTCCGTCACACATGTTAAATCAATCTCTGTAAAACATAACATGTTGTGTACACGTTAAGATCAGATATTATAACATATGTTACTGTTGTTCAAAGACACACATCAATGTTGCATTAAAGATATACACACCCAAAGTTATGATTTACATCATTTTGATGGAGCATACAAATTACATTAGATTTGTTATTCTCAATGATTCAGATTTTCGATGTATTGTTTGTATTAATTTAAAAATCATAAAAGCATAGTACATAGAACATTTAAGATTTCTCATGTGTGTATCACTTGATGACTGTTGTCAAAAATGAACATGGAAACAAACATATGCTATACATCTTCTGAATAACAAATGTGTAGACTAATAAAGTTTTAATTATTAATCTTTCAATATTCAAAGAAAATTAATATATAATCAGAAGAGAAAATTATATGTTTGTTTCAAATGTTATGCTTCATCAGAATCATGCTCATAATATTGATTACCAATACACCTTCAATGACATATAAATGAGTCAATGGACTTACCAGGAGACCGCAAAGGCGGCTCTGTGTCACTGCTGGATTCCTGTGGGCTCCCCACACCAACTCTCTCTATGAATGATATAGATATATATTAGTAAACACATTTGGGATATCACTAAATCACATCTGTATCGAATTTTAAGATTAATCAACTTGAAAATGTGAAGAATAGAGCAGTCATTAAACCAAAAAAATGCTTGATTGAATCAAGGGGATTCTGTTAAAAATGATGTATTGAACATATGTTTAATTTCTGACTATATTAGACATCAAACTCATCTCATACGATGCTATTGCATATCTAAATATACCCATTGATCAATGTTCTTAAAAGAATACACACAAACCACATTTTGAAGAACAGCTGTTGACAAATATAAACAAAGACATGTGGCACATCGAGCCATTTGTGCAATGTACAGTAATCTTGTTTAGGACACAACACATATTTATCACAATACAAAACCAAATTGATTAGTACAAATATGTAATCATGGTGCTGTTAGAGTATGCTGATATCTATAAAGTAACTCCAACAGTGAATATGTGAATTCTATATCAATATTGTTTAATCCAAAGAATGTAAAGATGAATGAATCTATTGTTTATTAAAGGGACACTGACATGATTTATTTAAATCATTGATTTCACTGTTCAAACTGTTCAAAATGATTTAACATTGACTCCTATTATAATTTGAATGTTGCTACATTTTAATCTTAAAGGCAGATAAGCAATATTGGATTCAATAAATATTGTTTGTTGAAGGTATCCACCAATCATCAATAAAAACCCAGGTTGGTCAACCAAAATTGAGATGCAGATAAACGTACATTCTTGATTTTAAAATACATTTAGCAATAGAATATTTCACATATGATTATAGTATTATATTTAAATGTTTATTAATATTGCATACTCTATCTGAATGACAACATTAATAATTTTAGCTCAGTATCCCTTTAATATAAAATTATATTGATTTGACAATGTTGGTGTTAATGAATTCTCTACTCCATATGGTAATGTAATGAATGGGATTGAGCATGCAATTCAAATCTAATATGTTATTTAAGGATATCCGAAGAATTATTTAATTTTCATCTATTAAAGGGACATTACATATAAATATTGAACAATGTGGATTTAGTATGAATGTTCTGTCCATGTTTCTAAGACAAATGTCAATTAAAATGAGACATACCATACTGTGACAAGCCCTGCCTTAAGGATCCAGCAGCAACATCCATATCTGTAATATATTAAATGAGGATTGGATATCATTAATACAAATCATGCCATGTTTAAAATCTTTACATTATTAGCAAATCAATTTAAAACTATTAATCCTTTGGTAGTCCCATGAGTTAATTGTTTCCTCAATTCAATTCATGATAAATATATCCTGTACTCTTATTTTCAATCAGTTGTGTTGTTTACTGTAGCTTTAATTATTTTTTGGTGTTATTTCATTCTCATCAATTGATGGGCATATGTTATAATTTATTTGGATTCTTCTTTTTTTATTATGTATAATATTGAAAATAAGAATACTGTATTCTTCACATATATAATAATTCACATTTCATTTTGACCAACATGTATAAAGCAATGCCACTTACAGCAAACCCATGATAACGTGTATGCGAAATTCCATTTTCGCGATCATTGCGCAATGATTCCATGCGGAATTACGCATCCGTCATTTGACCAACATGTATAAAGCAATGCCACTTACAGCAAACCCATGTTAACGTGTATGCGCAATTCCATTTTCGCGATCATTGCGCAATGATTCCATGCGGAATTACGCATCCGTCATTTGACCAACATGTATAAAGCAATGCCACTTACAGCAAACCCATGATAACGTGTATGCGAAATTCCATTTTCGCGATCATTGCGCAATGATTCCATGCGGAATTATGCATCCGTCATTTGACCAACATGTATACAGCAATGCCACTTACAGCAAACCCATGTTAACGTGTATGCGCAATTCCATTTTCGCGATCATTGCGCAATGATTCCATGCGGAATTACGCATCCGTCATTTGACCAACATGTGTAAAGCAATGCCACTTACAGCAAACCCATGTTAACGTGTATGCAAAATTCCATTTTCGCGATCATTGCGCAATGATTCCATGCGGAATTACGCATCCGTCATTTGACCAACATGTATAAAGCAATGCCACTTACAGCAAACCCATGTTAACGTGTATGCGAAATTCCATTTTCGCTCAGATATCTAAACATCATATGTAGTGTATGTTGTGAGATCTGTATAGGTTTAGTATCTGACTATATACACATTTTTTGTTAAAAAATCAAATATTAAGATATTATATGAAGTTGGATAATTACCTGGTTCAGATTCTCCATCTCCTCCCAGGCCATCGGACGGAGAAGCAGCTGCCCTGGCCCCCGCGTCAGGACTTTCAGATCCTGCAGCTGGGAGGGAAGAAGAGGAGGCCGAGGATGGCGAGGATCTAAATCTTTTGGGGACCCGGAGATTGAGGAGCTTGCATAAAGTCACCTCATAAGGGAGTAGGTACAGTTTCCGCGGGGCCTCTCTTTTGCCACCTCTTTTACGGGCTTGTACCCAGTCCCTTATGAGGTTGACTTTTTTTGTTAACCGCAACCTCATATCTCCGAATCTCCTCATGATCTGATCCTGGGTCCTCTGGACGTCACACACCAATCTAACCGCATTGGTGATAGACTCCCAGAGGGCCTTCTTAACATGCGCATCTGTCAACCTCCTCTTGTTCCCAAACAGCTGGGGATAAAAGTCCTTGACGGCGTGGACCAGTGCAGCGCTCTCCTCCTTGGTGAACCTGGGAGCTGACATGCCTGCTGGGTTGTAGATTTTTTTTTAAAAAAAATCAGATATACTGCCTGCAGGCATTAGAGAACTGACAAAGATGGCAACGTGTAATGGACTTTTATATGGTGAAGAAAACATGAGATGCACCATGGGACAAGTTATCTGTACATCTGATTGGATAAAAGTTTTAAATATTGTTAGAATGTCTGTGAGACCATCCTGACTCAAGTTGTGTTTGTGTGATGAACTCTGATTGGCCGTTCCTTAATGTTTCATATCTTATTAACTTCCTTACACATACCTCATGGTGGTGCTGTTACTTCATTTTTCATGTAGACTTATTAGTAACTCATGGGCCTGTCATGCGGATATGTGTGACGCAGATTTAATATCAGTGATCCGTTAAATATTAATGATTAAATTCTCTTTAAAATCTAATACTGTCACATTATTAAATGTTGTAGACATTTCTCGGTTTAACCCCTTAATGACCGGACCATTTTTCAATTTTCTTACCCTTAATGACAATGGCTATTTTTACATTTCTGCAGTGTTTGTGTTTAGCTGTAATTTCCCTCTTACTCATTTACTGTACCCACACATATTATATACCGTTTTTCTCGCCATTAAATGGACTTTCTAAGGATACCATTATTTTCATCATATCTTATAATTTCCTATAAAAAAAATATAAAATATGAGGAAAAAATTGAAAAAAACACACTTTTTCTAACTTTGACCCCCAAAATCTGTTACACATCTACAATCACCAAAAAACACCTATGCTAAATAGTTTCTAAATTTTGTCCTGAGTTTAGAAATACCCAATGTTTACATGTTCTTTACTTTTTTTGCAAGTTATAGGGCCATAAATACAAGTAGCACTTTGCTATTTCCAAACAACTTTTTTTCAAAATTAGCGCTAGTTACATTGGAACCCTGATATCTGTCAGGAATACCTGAATATCCCTTGACATGTATATATTTTTTTTTAGAAGACAACCCAAAGTATTGATCTAGGCCCATTTTGGTATATTTCATGCCACCATTTCACCGCCAAATGTCATCAAATAAAAAAAAAAGTTCACTTTTTCACAAATTTTGTCACAAACTTTAGGTTTCCCACTGAAATTATTTACAAACAGCTTCTGCAATTAAGGCACAAATGGTTGTAAATGCTTCTTTGGGATCCCCTTTGTTCAGAAATAGCAGACTTATATGGCTTTGGGGTTGCTTTTTGGTAAGTAGAAGGCCGCTAAATGCTGCTGCGCACCACACGTAAATTATGCCCAGCAGTTAAGGGGTTAATTAGGTAGGTTGTAGGGAGCTTGCATGGTTAATTTTAGCTTTAGGGTAGTGTAGTAGACAACCCCAAGTATTGATCTAGGCCCATTTTGATATATTTTATGCCACTATTTCACCGCCAAATGCGAGCAAACAATTAAAAAAAAATTCATTTTTCACAATTTTAGGTTTCTCACTGAAAGTATTTACAAACAGCTTGTGCTATTATGGCACAAATTGTTGTAAAAGCTTCTTTGGGATCCCCTTTGTTCAGAAATAGCAGACATATATGGCTTTGGCATTGCTTTTTGGTAATTAGAAGGCCACTAAATGCTGCTGCGCACCACACGTAAATTATGCCCAGCAGTGAAGGGGTTAATTAGGTAGGTTGTAGGGAGCTTGCAGGGTTAATTTTAGCTTTAGGGTAGAGATCAGCCTCCCACCTGACACATCCCACCCCCTGATCCCTCCCAAACAGTTCTCTTCCCTCCCCCACCCCACAATTGTCCCCGCCATCTTAAGTACTGGCAGAAAGTCTGCCAGTACTAAATAAAAGGAGTTTTTCTTTTTTTTAATAAAAAAAAATAAAATGTTTTAGCTGTGATGGACCCCTGCCTTAGCCCCAACCTCCATGATCCCCCCCCCCAGCTCTCTAACCCTCTCCCCTACCTAATTGCCGCCATCTTGGGTACTGGCAGCTGTCTGCCAGTACCCAATTTGCCCCAAAAACAAGTGTTTTTTTTATCTTTTTTGCCATTTTTAAATGTTTTCTGTAGTGTAGCAGCCCCCCACAATACCCCAACCCCCTCCCCCTCCCAGATCCTTATATATTTATTGATTTTATTCTTTTTTCCCCCCTCTTCCCTCCTCATTGGTGTCAGTGGGTAGCTAATCGCGCACGCGCACGCTCCCGGCACCCGGCGTGCACATTGCACTTACAGGAGCCGGATGCCGGGTAGCGATGGGCCGCCCACCCGCCTCCCTGTTATGCTCCCACCCACCAACGAACCGGCACCATCGCTACCGGTGCAGAGAGGGCCACAGAGTGGCTCTCTCTGCATCGGAGTCTTCTGAAAGGGTATTGCAGGATGCCTCCATATGGAGGCATCACTGCAATACCCTGAGAGCTGCTGGAAGCGATTGCGATCGCTTCCAGCACTCTCTTAGACAACTGACGTACCAGGTACGTCTATTGTCATTAACTGTAAGTTAATGCATGACGTACCTGGTACGTCAGTTGTCATTAAGGGGTTAATAACGGTCTGTTTCTTTAATACAAATACACATTTAATATTGTATGTCTTTATTGTTCATAAAATCCATTTATTGACTTATTGTGAAGTATTGATATTGCTCTATTAAATGTATTTCATAATGCACATTGATTGTGTGCTATTGCGTGACATTAGACTCTAATGTTTAAAGATGCAAATCTGGTGTTTCAAGATGCGTTTCCCACGCAATATTTCTGAATGTTCAAATTCAGGTTATAATGTCAGTAACTTGGATAATCTGTTTATAAATGTTAAACTACAGGTTTGTTTGTTATTATTAAATAAACCTCAAGCTTGTATTTGTCTGAAGTGCTCATATATGTTATTGTGCAATGGCGTCTTTATTTTTAAATAGACATTACAAACAAACAATTGTATCAAATGATCTGTAGAGATAGAAGATTGTTTAGACTTTAAAATGTAAATCAATTTATCTTAGTATTTATATATCCTCAACAGAAGAAATTTAAATGCACATGGTTGAGACAATCACATAAGGCATCTCTGTGCATCCACCAATCTTCATCTACTGAGCCTATCTCGATATGCTTTTCAAGCAAAGTATGTCAAGATAGGAAGAGAAGTAAATACACTATTTAAATCTCTTAAAGGGACACTGTCCAAACAAATTTAGCGTTGGTGATTCAGATTGAGCATGAAATGTTAATCAACTTTATAATTTAATCCGATTCTCAAATGTTAACAATTATCTTGTTATCTTTCTTTGCAAATCAATAATGATATTTGAGATTACGGACAATTGTTGCAAAAAACCTGGGTTGTCCTTGATGATTGTTGGATAAATTAATCCACCACAAAAAACCAAGTTCTGTCCAGAGTACTGAAGCAAATAAATTATCTATTTAATGCCTTATTTTTAAAGTAATGATAGCAACATCACAAGGAGCATTCATAGTATGAGACAATTTTTAAAGTTGCTTAAAATAGAATACTCGTTCAGAATGTATAAATCATTAATTTTTTTAACTGTCTCCCTTTAAGTATATTTTGAGTTCATGTCCCTTTAAATAAACATTTCACAATAATGCTTGAAATATCAGAAACCTAGGCACCTTCCTTTTGATAAATTAGTATAACATATGAGTAAATCAAATTTAGATTAACTTCTGGATTGTTTTACACACTGACTGAAATATATATTGTAAAGGAGGTATTTTGGAGTCTTCAGCTTAGAGGGACATTAAGCTATATGTTATATATGCATTTTGGATAAGATTATAATATTTGAACAGCTTAATATGTTTTGGTATTCAATCATTAGATTGTAATTATATATATTTTTGGATTAAATACATATCTACATAGGCTATTTTGATTCTGATTGTTGGTTGCACATAGATACCTTATGTAATTGACTAAGATATGTGCATTGATGTTTTTTTTTTCAAAGTATATTTAAAGACTGAATGTAATTCTATAGTACTTTCTAAATATGTTTAAATTCTTTTATGAATTATTTAAAAATCAATACACAATATACTTTGTGAATGTCCCTTTAAGGACAAAAACATTTGTAATGTTGATTTAACATTGTCAAAATAAACTAAAGGGGAATGAAAATTATATATAGATATGTGATGTCTAACCCAAGAGGTAAGATTTTAAAAACTACATAATATTAATAACTATAGTTAAATGACTCCACTAGAAAATAAAATTGATTAACCTGGCATCCAATAACTAGCTTGTGAAAAATATCAAGTTAAATGACCTACCATTTATAAATGTAAAAATTAAAATAATTTAGCAAATAATGTTTTGAGATACCTAAGGAAGATACAAGATCTTATAAAATTAATTTTACATTCAACAACACTGTCACTTTAATGTAATTGAACCACTTCCCCTTCTTAAAAGTGAAAACAAATAATTTATGAGAAATTTACTACATATCCGGAATTATTTTAACATCTAAGAATTTCAAAAGAAAAGCATCAATGGATCTCACTCCCCAATGAATGTTAAAAAAGATAGTTTAATGTAATATTCTCGGAATCAGTGGATTTTCTACAATTAATGCATTATTTGATCTTATGCATGTGCTTGTCAAATAGACAACTACCAGTCATGGGAGTAAAATTGTTTTTTATTGACAGATTATATGGATATTTATTATAATCTGTTCCAAAGAGTGTATTTAATAATAAAATGTTTATTATTACCATTTAAAAAATTAATAGTTTCTGAACCAAAAACAAAAAAAATTCCTGAAAGTCATCAGATGCCAATCTGAAATTAAAAAACAAAATTTTAACAAAGTTAATACACACGTAGTCAAAGATTCATAAAATACATTTACAATCATCTTGTGTCTATGCTCTAACTTTGTTCAACATTTTTTAAAGATATTTATTAATTAAATTTAAAAAACAAAACAAAAAAAAACATTATATTGTGTAATAAAAAATAAATTAAAATATCTGATTTTCTAATTATACATAATAATGTATATCACATTTCAATAATAAATATGTTGAACATAAATGTCATATTTCATGTCCATTCAAATACCTCTATATCAACTATAATATGTATTCCTTTTTCTGATTGTGATCCCTAAATATCTAATGATGAAATAAGTATGACTAATGTATGTAAGCTACCAATAATCAACATTCTTCCTGTGATTCTTAACTAGCATGCATTGGTACACCAACCTGGATAATGCATGGTCTTTGAAAGTCAATTCAGGGGTAAACAGTTGATCTTCAATAGGTGTCTTATTCATCATTTCAAAAATAGAGGACTGGGAAATCCCATCTAAAAATTAGAAAATCATCTAGGTGTCTGATTGTGATCCCTAAATATCTAATTAAGAACTAAATATGACTAATGTATGTAGGCTACTAATATTCAACATTCTTCCTGTGATTCTTAACTAGCATGCATTGGTACACCAACCTGGATAATGCATGGTCTTTGAAAGTCAATTCAGGGGTAAACAGTTGATCTTCAATAGGTGTCTTATTCATCATTTAAAAAATAGAGGACTGGGAAATCCCATCTAAAAATTAGAAAATCATCTAGGTGTCTGATTGTGATCCCTAAATATCTAATTAAGAACTAAATATGACTAATGTATGTAGGCTACTAATATTCAAGATTCTTCCTGTGATTCTTAACTAGCATGCATTGGTACACCAACCTGGATAATGCATGGTCTTTGAAAGTCAATTCAGGGGTAAACAGTTGATCTTCAATAGGTGTCTTATTCATCATTTCAAAAATAGAGGACTGGGAAATCCCATCTAAAAATTTGAAAATCATCTAAGTGTCTCCAATAGGATGCCTCAACAGCCTTATTCTATCAAATAGTTGGCACTTACCATGTGAACATGTCTTTGTATGGTTTTCAAGGTCAGCAGATTTGAAAGATAATGCCAGACATGATCCCATTGGTATACTTCAATTTCAATCTTGGCTTTTTCCACTGTCAGTCTGGGCAATCTTCACTGTCAGGCTTCTAATTCTTCCCTTTCAGTCTTTAGATTAAGTCAGCTCCCTAATGGCATAAAAAGTTTAATCAAAATTACTACAAGTGTGTGAATCATTTCTGTAGCCCTCTCCTACCCCCCATTTCATAAGAAATTTCTGTCACTAGCTTACTGTGTAGCATCTTGTGTTATGTTCTATCAAGTGTGAAGATGAGTCATATTGAGCAGAACAAACCTCTAATGTGTGACATTGAACCATAGTCATGCTAGAGGACCCCTTTCTGAGTATTTACATTTTAAGTAATGTGTAAACTAAATACTAGTTTATAAAATGTATGCCATATGATGTATTTGTGTACAATTCATGCCAGCAACAGTCCAGACATTTATACTTACCAGCTGATGTCCTCTTTAAAAACCAGGTGGCAAAGACTCGCTACAGGACCCAATGCCCAGAGCATCACCTATATTAATAAATGAAACACATTTTTAGCATTTGATGAACAATCCTAACATGTTTGCACAATTCTCTACTTGTCATTTCCCTAGAGTTCACATCTATTGATAATACTCCAGTCTAACTTCTATTCTTTACCGTCTAAAGTTGCGGTTGATGATGTCTGCTCTGACATTGAGCCCCTCGTCCCGGAATGGCCCCTCTAGAACAGGATCATCCTCCTCATCTCTGAGGAGGTTTCTGTCCGGCCGGACGGCCTGCAGCATCCCAGCACGCTGTGCAATATTATGCAGGACGCTACAGGCTACAACGATCTTAGCCACCTTCTTTGGGTTGTACTGGAGGGCTCCTCCCGACCTGTCCAGGCACCTGAACCTCATCTTCAGGAGCCCGAACATCCGTTCAACCACCGCCCTGGTTCTCTTATGAGCCCTATTGTAGCGCTCCTCAGACACATCAGTCGGGCTACGCAAGGGGGTAATGAGCCAAGGCCGGCTCATGTACCCAGAATCACCTATAAATTATGAACAGAACATAATTCTAACAGAATCCTCAAAATAGTATTTGTAGTACAATAAAAAGTTTTGTACACGATAATCCAGTAACAAATGTTTATTTTAAATTTAAAAAATCTAGTTCATTATTATTCTCTATCTTCCCATTTCATCTAAGACATGCTACATATGCGTATTTCTCCATATTCAAACATTGTGTAAAATGCAAACTACATGGTTACATTGCATTCTCTATCTGAGCATTTAAGTTAAGACATGCTACATATCTGCATTGAACTAAAAGACATTAGCGGAAAGAGACAATGACATGGTTAAATTGCATTAGCTAATATCTTCCCATTTCAGCTAAGACATGCTACATATGCATATTTCTCCTAAATCAAGCCTTGTGTAAAATGCAAACTACATGGTTACATTGCATTCTCTATCTGAGCATTTAAGTTAAGACATGCTACATATCTGCATTGAACTAAAAGACATTAGCGGAAAGAGACAATGACATGGTTAAATTGCATTAGCTAATATCTTCCCATTTCAGCTAAGACATGCTACATATGCGTATTTCTCCTAAATCAAGCCTTGTGTAAAATACTAACTACATGGTTACATTACATTCTCTATCTGAGCATTTAAGGTAAGACATGCTACATATCTGCATTGAACTAAAAGTAGACATTAGCGGGGGGAAAATATATGGTTAAATTGCATCCTATAGCTGAACATTACGCTAACATTTTAAAAATACAGTGGCAATTGTCAAACTAATTAACCATGTTGTGCACAAATACTCACCAACGAGATAACCAGGGGGCATTTGTCTTTCCTCAAACGGTCTCCACAGGGACGACAGAGAGAGGATGCGGGCATCATGACAAGCCCCTCCAATATTCGCACACACATGCATAATCCTCATCTGTGCGTCACAAACATACTGCACGTTGAGGCTATGAAAATTTTTGCGATTTCTGAAGGGCGAGTCATCAATTGGAGCACGCAGCGCAATGTGGGTACAATCTATGGCTCCCAAGACATTGGGCAATTGAGCAATATCAAAGAATTCCTGCTTCAGGCGCCTCCAATCACCATCATTCTGTGGGAATCCTATGTATTGCTTACTGATACGTACCATGGCGTCCAGAAAGTTATCAAACACCACAGAGAATGTACCTTGAGCCAGGCCATGCATGTACAGTTCTCCGGATTGAAAACTCCCGGAAGCCAGGACGTATAGACAGCTTAGCATCTTACTCATGGCGGGAACAGCAGTCCTTATTCTTATACGTGGCTCCAAATGAGGTTTAAGAAGATCGTAAAGGCCAATGAGCTGTTCGCGATTGAGCCGATACTTATCATAAACCTCAAAGTCGCTCATGTTTTCCAAGGTGGGTCTCACCCTGTAGACACGAGGACCTCGAACCAGACGACCCCTTCGTCTCAGTCTGAGCCGCCGAGGCTGCCTGATTCGACCAACAGCTAGTTCGCCAATAGCAGCACCAGCAGCGTCTACCATGTCATCGTCATCCATCTTTCAAAACAGCGTAACAAGGTATGCACTTGATCTGATGTGGATCACAAGTGATGCATTGGCCATGTTGTTTGGGGGATTTATAGTACGATTAGTCCAATGGTAGTGAGTTTGTAATGATTGCTAATTGTATTCACTTGTTTGTATGCGAGCGGCGCGAATGCTTTCACAGTGGGCGTTTATTTGTTGTTTGCTGAAATGTTGTTTTCCAACAATGAATCTCAATGTGAAAGTGTCAAATATCACACATACAGTGCATGTTTGTAATGTTTGATCATATGCGTAATCAATATTTCTTAAACGCGATCTTATAGTAACAAGCACACGTCCAGGCTAACATGAATGAAAGTGCATAGTTGTGTATAATGTGCATCGAATGTGATCAATCAATGTTGCTGCAACATTGTTTGTAAACGATAAAGTAACATCTGCCATCTGTAGTATTGTATATATAAGTGATTGCCGAGCTGTCAATATTGTACGCGTCCCTTTCAAATCGCAATAATAATTCCGAACTTCCCGTTTGCCATCTGTAGTATTGTATATATAAGTGATTGCCGAGCAGTCAATATTGTATGCGTCCCTTTAAAATCGCAATAAGAATTCAGAACTTCCCGTCTGCCATCTGTAGTATTGTATATATAAGTGATTGCCGAGCTGTCAATATTGTATGCGTCCCTTTAAAATCGCAATAATAATTCCGAACTTCCCGTCTGCCATCTGTAGAATTGTATATATAAGTGATTGCCGAGCTGTCAATATTGTATGCGTCCCTTTCAAATCGCAATAATAATTCCGAACTTCCCGTCTGCCATCTGTAGTATTGTATATATAAGTGATTGCCGAGATGTCAATATTGTATGCGTCCCTTTCAAATGGCACTAATGCTGAATAACTTCCGGCTGTCATCTGTAGTATTATATATATAAGTGATTTGCGATCTGACAATATTTATTAATTGTCCCATTGAAATCTCCCTAATAATGCTGTTCCAAACTGTTCTTTACGTATATGTTGTATTGTAGTATTGAGTGTTAAAGTTCCGAAAGGGGCGGTACAGTCGTGAATCTGTGATGTTAATGGTTGAATCTTCTAATGACGTCATGATATTATTAACCTGCCTATGTAGTTCTGAAATCCTCATTGTGTTGTTGTATTGCGCTACATTGTTATTGTGTGCTGAATAAAATCTAAATGTGTGCTTTGTGGTTGCGTGATGGGTGATGCGTGTTATGTACATGTACGTATATATTGTGATTGTGTCCCACATATGCTGACTTCTATATAGCGGTCTGGCATTGTTGTTCCTTCCCATAAAGTGACATCTGTAATCTTGTGTAATGATGTTCTTGTTGTACGTAATTCCTAATGGTTTATTGTGATGGAATCATGATGTTAAAAGTACAGTAAAATCCATATGTTCTGTTTTGTGATTCCTATAGAGAATGTAATGTATTTTTCCCCCATCATTTGAATGCACATGTATGAGTGAATGTTAAAAGTAATGTATGTGCATCCATGACTGATCATGTGTTAAGCCTATGTAGATATGCTGTTTCTGCAAGCATATGAGTTGAATAACTGAAATGCAATAATAAAGGTAAATGAGAATTGTTTCCCATTGTGTAGTGTTTGTGAATCCTGAAAAGTTGACATTATTTTTGTGTCCGTTTAAATGTAATATTTTTTTAAATAAAATGTTGTTACTAGTGATGTTGATTTGTAGTTGATGTAATATAAAAGTCTGAAACAATTTAATGGTGTTGTGAATATTCAAACAGTAAAATCCATAAATCCACCATAGGGAAATAGTCATTTCTTGATCTATTTATCATAGCTGGGTCTAACGCATGAAATCATGTCTTTTCTTGTGCTGGTATTTGGAGTTTTTCTGTCTACGCTATTTGCGTGCGTTAGGAAAATGAGGGTTTCGCGTGCACGAGCACGTCTTCCCAATAGAAGTCAATGGAGGCTCTAAAAATTGGTCATTTTTTTTTTCTAAGACTGGTTTTCCTCGTAAAGTGAGTGACGTCATGAGCTTGTGTGAAAAAGTAACTAAATCGTGTTCTTTTTGTGATAAATAAATATTTTGGGTATGTCATGTGGTGTATATTGTTTGTATGCATCGATGAGTGTATGTTTGTGATAATGTTATTAGTTAGATGTAGGTATATGAGGGTCTTTTCCCGTGTGTCAATGTAAGTCAATGGGAAAATGGATTTGTGTTGTTTTTTTTCTAACACCCGAGATCTCGCAACTTTAATCCTTTGTATTTTAATGAAAAATTATTAAATATTAAAAATAAATATAGTGTAGTGTTTGTATGAGTGTAAGTGTACTTTGTGTAATATTTGTTTTGTGATTCGTGGATGTTTTTTTTGTCGGTATATGTTTACTACTGGTTCTGAGGTGTCGGTAGAAATTTGAGCGTTAGGTGTTTTTTGAGTGTCGGTAACTGAACTCTAAATACCAGAGTCCGTAAGAAACCAGCGTTAGGGGCCTCTAACGCTGGTTTTCACGGCTAACGCCAAACTCCAAATCTAGGCCTAAGTTAGGCAGCTTCAACAGTGGGGCACCACTACAGAAAATTAAAGATCCGGGATCGGTTAAGAATTCCTCAGACTCACCAAATCCAAGTTTACAAGGAGCTCAGGTTTGAGATGAACTGACTGTTAGATGAGATGATCTGAGCCTATCTTAGAGAACTTTTTCTTTCTTCTCAGAGGCTTCAGATTGTTACAGCCGCAAACCCATAAACGTAATGTATTATATTTAGAGTTTCTTAACATGATGATGATATATTTGAGAACTTGAGAGACTCGCTTTAATACTACTCATCTAAATGATTTTATAAATTACTGGCATTTCGCACAGTTAAAATATTGTTCATCTTGCCCTATTAAAAGCCTTTAATATTTTGTATTTGCTCAGAAAGCTTGTTATAATGTTGATAATTGCAACATGAGTCTTTTTGAAAGCTTATCACTCACTAGGTACATTTATCTTATAAATGGGACCATCAGTTAATGTTAATCTTGAATTTAATGTAAGCTTGCATCACAGCCTTGAATATATCATTACTATGAGTCATACTCTTAGCACTGCTAGTCATCCAATGATCTATCATCCTATCTCATGCAATAGCTATAACTATATTTATGCTATACTATTTGGCTATATCAATGCTTGACATATGTGCTACACACTAAAGCATAGCCCCTCTACATTTATTAAAGCTATCTTAGCCAATAGGCTCACATGTTTAATACTGATTATACCTTCATAGGTTATATTTCTTCTAAATAGAATGCATCTAATATGGCAGTTTACTGACGCGACTAAGCAACATGGTCTCTTACTGATACTATGCATCTCCTACGCCCAAAATTGAGGTAACAGAAAGCCTAGCATTGTTATAATGTGGACCCTTTACACTTCACCCAATAGCGGGGTATCTCTTACAAGCAGAAAGATAGATGGTATTGAATGTATAATGATACTGGCTTACTTATTTACTGGCAGTGCGATCTTGCACTTATAAGTTGCTGTTACTTCCAAAATCTATTTTATGTCCCATTGCATGTTTAGTAGTGTGTTACAGTTTTATTTTTTTTTCTCTCCCCACACACTGATCTATATTGTGTGACTAACAGTCTATATTACAATTAAAAACAAAAATCAAAGTGAGGTTTATTATATGGGACCCGAGTGGCCCCTTTTGATTTAAGATTATCCTCTGTAACGTTAAACATTTCATATTATTATGAGGTCCAAAAGTGACCTTAGTTCTTATTCAGAGGGTGTATAGCTTGAGTGGCAAACATCTTTGTATACCAATACTCCTGAAAATTATCATATGAATATGTACAATTTATCTTGTTTGGCTTATTTTTTTTATATACGCCTTGGCACAATTTTTTCTTATGGTCTTTGTTGACATATATTATGTGTATGCAATAAATTATACCACAATAAAAATATTTGAAAATAAAAGTATAATAACACTAATAAAAATATTTAAAAAAATTGCACAAAAAAGTTATAAGGTTTCAAAGATATGAGATCTCAGGTGTTAAAAAAGGCTTCAAAGGGCTTTAACATAGAGATACATACATATACATGTCTAAATTAAATTATGTATGTATTCATATACATTTATGTTTTTATATGTGTTTTTATATATATATATATATATATATATATATATATATATATTTACTGACATATATACACACATGAAAACATATGTACACATATACAGACATATATAAGTGCATTGGAGCCCTTTGCAGTCAAGTAGATAAAAAGATGCTTACGCATATTTATGCAATATTCATTTTAATAAAGTGTCATACTGTGTGTACTCACTTTCTAATGTTCTGCACATAGCAGAATATGTTCTAAGTATTTTTAAATGGATATTTCCATCTCTCTCTCTCTCTCTCTCTCTCTCTCTATATATATATATATATATATATATATATATATATATATATATATATATATATATATAAAATCATCTATATGTATTTATGATAAAATAGAACATATCCTGCTATATGAAGAACATTAGAATATGAAATATTAATATTTTCATGTCAGGTTAGCGCATATGCGAGTAGGGTGATTTTTCCACTTTTCTTTCTCCATTGACTTCTATGAGGGAATACGTTAATGCAGTCGCAATTTTCTATAAAGCTTTTTGTGTGCATTGGGTTAGCGCTCAAGCGAAAAAATTTTACTTTCAATTTGTAATACAAGTGCTTCCTGATGCAATCAAAAAGCTTACTTTTAGCGGAGTTAGTGCAGGAGCAATAAATACCGCTCCACTCGTAATCTGGGTTGTATTAATGATAACTACATCTAAATGCTACCCCTCTATTCATGAGACTTGTTCAGCGCTTTAAATGTTTAACAGACTTTTTAATTTTTGTGATTACCAGGGTTACTATCCTGGCTTGTTGAACCCATTTATTTTCAGATATTCTCTGTGTTTATAATGTACGCAGTGGAATGTATGGATTATTAAAAAAACAAAAACCTGTATATATGCATGCAATTCTGATTATGGTAGTGCATTTGACATGTAGGGGCAGATTTATCATAGTTCGAGCGGACATGATCCGCTGTAGTGGATCATGTCCGCCGCACATCGATAAATACCAACAGCATGCTCTGTTGGTATTTATCATTGTACAAGCATTTCTTGTGCAATGCCGCCCCCTGCACATTTGCGGCCAATCGCCCGCTAGCAGGGGGTGTCAATCAACCCGATAGTATCCGATCGGGCTGATTGCTGTCTGCTGCCTCAGAGGTGGTGGACAAGTTAAGGAGCAGTGGTCTTAAGAAGGCTCGCGAGGAATAAACTGGTTGACAGCTTGATAAATTGGCCCCGTAATATTTTTTTTAATGCTCATATAAAAAAAGGTACTTTTATGTACACAATGTGTCTATTTTATTAGATGTTCAGAAAATATTTAAATATTAAATTGGTTTTCCTTTTATTTATATTTTGTATTATACAATTGTATAAGATAATATATTAACAATAAAATCAGCTAAATAAAACACACAGTACATTTTATAAAGATTTTTTTCCAAGAAATAAAAAATAAGACTTGCTTTCTTAGCTTTTGAAGATTTGTTATGCTTTCCTGACTTGGTGGTGTAGTTTAATCATGGCTCGTAAACGCCTCAGTAATGAAGAAATACTTAGTTTGTTGTACTTAGATTCTGAAGAAGATCAACATTCATCAGATTATGAGCCATCAGATGAGGAAAACTAAATAGATGACATCCTTGTAGAAGACAACTCAAATTTTGATGATAGCACCGTCACAGCACCTACCATCCAAACCGATTTGCCATCTTCATCTGCGAATAGAACTATTTACTATTCAGAAGATAAGAAGGAAAAATTTAATTTTGTGCCTATCAACAATCCACAAGGCAGAACGAGGCAAATAAACATCATTTGAGAAACACCAGGTGCAAGCTGTTTTGCAAAAAGACAGACAGATACAAACGAATCATCATTTTTGCTTTTTTCCGGAAACCCTTTGTTAAAACCATCTGTAAATGGACCAATAAAGAAGGTTCAGCTGTAGATGGAGCTTGATGGTCTAATCTAACTACAGATGAATTGTACAAGTTCATTGGTGTACTCATTTTGATCGGTGTCTACAAGGGTAAGAATGAAGCAAAGGAGCTGGTCGCCCAATATTCAACAAATCAATGAGCAGAACTCGCTTTCAGAACATTTCCAGAGTTCTGAGATTTGAGGATGCTGCTGCTAGATGACAAAACCGTTCTACTGATAAGTTGCAGCCCATTTGAGAATGCTTCGAATTTGTTACTGGAGAGTCGATGACAGTTGATGAACAAATAGTAACCTTTCGTGGTCGCCCTTTCAAACAATATATTCCATCGAAGCCAGGGAAATATGGCATAAAAATATGGGCATTATGCGACAGCAGAACTTCCTATGCATACGATATGCAGGTGTACACAGGGAAATGTCAAGACCAAGGAAGATAAGTGTATCAGGGGAGCGAGTAGTAATGGATTAAGCTCAAGGAATATTACATTATGGAAGAAACATCACTTGTGATAACTTCTTCACGAGCCTGCAGTTAGCTAAAAAAAATACTGGAAAAGAAAATCACAGTTGCTGGAACAATTCGTATAAAAAAAAAAGAACTGGCCAAGAATTCATGACCACAAAAAAACGAAATGTCTACTCTGTTTGGTTTCCAGAAAGACGTGATGATTGCATCATACTGTCTCAAGAAAAACAAAGTTGTTACCCTCTTCAGCTCTATGCATTCTCAACCTACTGTTCAAAACCGAGAAGACAAAAAACAGATAATTCAGTGATACAATGAGACAAAAGGAGGCGTTGATATGTTGGATCAGATGGTTCGTACTTACATTGCTAAATGAATGACCAGAAGATGGCCAATGGTTATATTTTATAACATGTTGGATGTTAGTGCTATCAATGCCTACATTATCTGGATGTCGCTAAAACTAGACTGGAATGCAAGTACATCGCACAAAAGGAAGGTTTTCCTTACACATCTTGGGAAAGCACTGACTCGAGTTTCTGAGGGGCCTGACGTTTCTCAAATTTCTACCTCTGAAGAACCACCAAGAAAGAAAGCACGTTGCAGTATCTTCCCTAACAGCAAAGACAGAAAAACTTGATCAGCGTGTTGTGTGTGTATGTGCAAAAAAAAAAAAAAATGTTTGTTAAAAACATCTGAAAGTGGTGTGTTTGAACTGTGGACAGTGAAACTTTTTCATCATATTAGCATAACTTTTCTAACCACCTATGCCCTACACCTACAAAATTTCATGTTTCTCTCAATTGACAATTTCTTTATCATTTTTATCGTTATCTGTGAATTTATGTACGAAATACTCTTCACAGTGCTCAAAATATGGAGAATACACTTTATTATCACCAAATGAGTAAGCATTTCTTAGTATTTCATGGTTATTCAATATTTTACTAGCTAAAATTATAATCAAAATTCATAATTACCCTGTTTCACAATAAAAATAATTATACTAAAACTTGATGCAACATTTATTCATTATATGTACCAAACTATAGTACAGGGCCCATTGGACCCTGGCGGTGCAAGATGGTACAAAAAGAAAAACCGGTAGACCGAGGGTTAACAGGAGTGAGCAACCAGGCTCTGCATATTCTGTTTAAAGAGGACACAATATTTAAATTGTGTAATCAAAAGCACATCTGTATACAGAGAATACAGTCTGGGCATCTGCTCACAAGCCTTTTAGCTGACTGAAAACTGCAAGAGGTCCAAAAATTAAAACAGCCCACTATCTTTACCAACTCAGATTTAGCTCTGACTGAGATATTTGCTCCAAATTATCCTTGTCATAAAAAACAAGGCTTGGACAGGGCAGTCTATATCTTTCCAGTAATTCAACAAACCCTTGAAGCAGAGTTCTGCCTCAGGATTGATCAGTCTTATGCATCCATCCACCTTTCTAACACCTGCATTCTCCAGACCCACACATCTCACAAGACTGTCTGTACTCACTCCTCTCTGTCTCCACCTCAGGTTGACATGTTCTTATTCTTGAAGTCACTGCCACTCTCACTCCTCTAATTTGACCAAGCTTTGTCCTCTCACATAATGTGTCCTTGTCATTTTCTACACCATTGAAAAATGGTAAATCATTGGATGATTCATCTTGTAATTGACCATTTTTTTCCATGTAATTGGTGAATTGGATAATGTCCTACGTATAGGAATGTTGACAGCTGCACCCATTCAGTGCCTCAATTAATTGTCCTATTTAATATTTTTTATGTTTGTTTCTCAACCGGGAAGTGTTCATACACTTTCTCTAGCTGAGATAAATTGCAGCTAAATGTGTAGAAGGCTCACATGATTTGTTTTATCATCTCTGTACATTAGCATGCATTAACATTAAATGCAGTTTGAAATTACTGCGTAGTAGCACAAAACACTGCAAAGGCCTTGTCTGAGTCATTTCTTGATGGTGTTCCATTCTTCTTCCTGTTTCATCAGAAATTACCTATGTGGTGTGCACTATATAATACTTTGGTAAATACACTGTTTATTGGTGCAGTTTTATTTAAAATTTTAATAAATAATTTCTATTTTTTTATCTCTATTAGGGGTTATGCACTGGTATGTAAAAAATCTTACTGGACAAGGTAGGGGGTGTTGTAGGTGAGTTTACGGGATCATGGGGGTTGTGACTGTAACCGCTGGTATATACCAACCAAGAACCCCTTGAGAAGCTGATAAGCAGAAGGTGGAGAATAATAGTAGGAAAGTCCCAGTGAGTAGTCAGCCAAACCAATGTCATACAATGTGGTCAGTTCACCACGGCAATAGGGCAGCAAAGAATTGTCAGTTAAGACAAGAGCCCAAACAACAAAATATCAGTTTAAATCTCTAGGCAGGTGAGGCTGGCAAAGGTTGGTAAAAGAAGACACTCCCAAGCAGATTCAGAATACAGAGTCAGGTTAGGTACACAAGGATCAGCAATAATGGTTGAGCATTAGTAGATAAATGGGATGTCAGAAAGATTCAAATAGTAGAAGTGCTCCCAGGATACTTAATATTGAGACAATAAACAGGGTACTGGAGGTACTGAAATATGCTGCCTTAGATAGATAATGGCACAAAACATTGGTAAACAATGACACAACACACGATTATGCATTCAAAACATAGTCTGCAATGTCTTTAGCTGGTGAACCAGTATGGGAAGTAGCAATCACATTGAACGATAACAAGCAAAATGGCAGTGGTAAGCATGGACATAAACACGATTGTAGCATGTTCCAGTTTATGCTTTGCAGGCTGCATGCACAAGAAAAGGGTCTCAACCTGTTATACATTTTCAAGGAAGCATTTTTTGGAAACAAACATTCTGTAAAATTGTATCTAATAGAATTTGCAATGCACTACCACATATTTCATATTCACTTTTTGTCTCTAGTGAAATGTTGAAGGACTATAATCTTTATTGGCACACTTATGCCCTGTAAATCTTGCTATAATTATCTAACATGGCTTTGTTATAAAATGTAATAAAATCAAAGTAATTAACTGTTTAGTATTAATGGAATCTAAAAAAAAATAAAGCACATATTAACTTGTATTTCTATGAAATCAATATGTCCTATTTAAAATAAAGAATACTTAGTTTGTTTTTTTACTTAGCGATCAGCCCACTTGGTGGCATCCTTTCACCACCATGTATGAAAATGGAAGCTTTGAGTTAAATTTTGCAATTTAAACCAATGTATATGGCTGTATCATACAATAGATGTGTATAATGATTATTTATTATTATGTTTCCACTTTTCACATGTTCGGTAAATTTGAATTCTTCACTCAAGGGGTCACCTGCTCCCTTTATCAACCATAATATTACATTATATCCAAGTGACTTGTAGAATCAAGATGTTATCCCACATTAAATCATGAATTTCTATGACTTGATCAGTATTATCGCTGTTAGTCATTTATTAACGTAACTATTATACTCAAATCTTTATTACAGCACCAGCATACTATTTTAATACAAGTGAAGCACAAAATTGCTGGTTGGAAAGATTGGAATCAACCCCATAGTTATATGTTTGGCAATAGTGCTACAATAAAATGCTGTAACCAATTAGAATTTTTCACTTTTATGTCCCTTTAGAGGGACAGTCAAGTAAAAAATTAATATTTCATGGTTCACATAGGGCATGCAATTTTAAACAAGTATCCGATTTACTTTTATCATCAGCATTTTTTTTTGTTCTCTGTCTTGGTATTCTTTTTTGAAAGCTAAACTTAGGTAGGCTCAAACTGATTTCTAAACCGTTGACGGCCACCTCTTATCTGACAGTTCTTCACAGTTAGACAGTGCTAGTTCATGTGTGCCATATCAATAACATTATGCTCACTCCCGTGGAGTTATGTATGAGTCAGCACTGATTGGCTAAAATGCAAGTCTGTCAAAAGAACTGAGATAAGGGGGCAGTCTGCAGAGGTTTAGTTACAAGGTAATCATATAGGTAAAAAATATTTCAATATAACAGTTGGTTATGCAAAACTGGAAAATGGGTAATAAAGGTATTGTCCATCCTTTTAAACAATGAAAAATTTCAAGTAGACTGTTCCTTTAAGTAAAAGGTTTCTAATGAGAACGTGAGTGTGACGGATTCTGCCATTGCAACATTCCACTAATACAGGGATTTTGCACATTATTATTTTGCAGTAAGCTACCACCCAGTTGTCTATCCTTGAAAGTGTTAACTAGGTGAAGTATCAATGAACCCTCCCTTGTTTTCATAGACTGCAGACAAAAAAATATACGTGTGCACAGTATAAGAGATTTAAAATGCATCATGTATTTAAACATAGCACAGTAAGATTATCTATAACCTTTTGTCTTATGTCTGGAGATAGTATGTAGATATTAACATTTTCTTGTTTTTTCAACAAAAGATTTAAAAATGTTTCAACAAATGCACATTATGCATTATTCCAACAAATGAAATGGAAAGTATATACTGCTGTTGATTATGTCATTTCTCATTTTTACATCTATCATAATAGAACTCTAAGAATTAAAGGGAGCTAAGCCAAATGCACATCCAACTATAACTCACAAATGAATATAAAACAACTTAAAATAAATCAATAAAAGCAAAAACAAAAGGATATCTACAAAGAATGGGGAATCAGGTAGTACTATTATGCAGACACAAACAGCATACAAATAAATGCTTGAAAACAAATAGCGAATAAAAGTGTGTTTGGGGGAGGGACTTAAAGGCACAGTCCACACAAAAATTGTTATTGTTTAAAAAGATAGATAATGCCTTTACTACCCATTCCCCAGCTTTGCACACAAAACATGGTTATATTTACATACTTTATAACCTTTAAACCTCTAAATTTCTGTCTGTTTCAAAGTCCCTAAAGACAGCCCCATGATCACATGCTTTTGTATTTGCTTTTCACATCAGGGGAAGCTAGTTCATGTGAGCTATATAGATAATATTGTGCTGACGCCCGTGGATTCTAACAACATAGCACTAATTGACTTAAATGCAATTCAATAGATAAAGTCATGTGATCAGGGGGCAGTCAGAAGATGCTAAGATACAAGGTAATCCCAAAGGTAAAAAGTATATTAATACAACCATGTTTTCTGTGCAAAACTGGGGAATGGGTAATAAAGGGATTATCTATCTTTTAAAACAATAACAAAAATTCGAGTTGACTTTAAAAAAAGTTAATCCATGAAAAAGCAAAAGGTAATATTTATTTTTCTTTCCTATGGCATGGAGAGTCCACAAATTCATTCTAGTTACTAGTGGGATATTCAACTCCTGGCCAGCAGAAGGAGGCAAATAGCACCCCAACAGAGCTGTTAAGTGTCACTTCCCTTACCCATAATCCCCAGTCATTCTTTGCCTCTATCACCGGGAGGACGTGCAAAGACGGTGTCTGAAGATATGTAATCCTTTTATTGGTACTTTTCCCTGCAAGCAAGGATTGGGGCTATGCTGTGTCCATGTCAATCTCTTTAGTAAGAGTAATGGTGGCTTTCAGCAGTTAGAAGACGGCAAGGTGATCTTTGCTTATCTTTTAACACCAATGCTACCCGTTTATAGAAAACCAGGGTTGGTTACTTTGTTTTTTCTTCAGGTCCCTATCAGAAGTAGAGAAATCTGTCACACCTTAGAAGCTTTTGCCTGTCTGAACAGGATCCACAGGTAAGTGCTTTCCCTTCTAGGTTAGAAGGTACCAGCAAGGGTTAATCTCTGTGGATTTTCCTACTTGGAAACAATTATATAGCATGTTATATCTTTATTAATTGATATATAAGGATGTTTTGGGGCACTGCATGTAGAGGGATTTATGAGGCTGACAGAAAATGTTTACATTGAAACGGATTCTTAAATTTTAATCCATCAGTTTTTAGCGCTTTGAGAGACTTTAAGATTTTACTTTGTTTGGGGCTCATATTAGTATACATATGGTCATGGGATAGATCGTTTTCGGGTAGAAAGTGAATCCCAATATTTCCTTGGGATTTTTACTTGCGCAAACTTTTTTTATTAATGGCACAGTAAATTTTAAGTTGCGGTCAGGTGATCGTTTCTCCGCTCTTCCGCTTATCGGCTTCTCTGTCGGAGTGGACTTTTGCAGCGGTGTGTGTACTTCAAGGGTCAGAGAGGTTTTCACTGTTTGCTCGTGTGAACTCAATTACGGTGCCTGTATTTCTCCATCTAATGGTGGTATATATCGGCTGGTTTCAGGAGCGGTAAGCCCTCAGCAGAGCTGAGGTATTACGGTGCCTGTATTTTGAGTGTTTTGCAGAAAGAATTTCTCTCAGTACTAAGTGCATATATATTTGAAACATATATTTATGTGGTTAATTTTCTTGTGAAACAATTTTCCATATAGTTATGGACACTAATGAAGAAAGTTTGTCTTTTGAAAAATATTTGTTTTGCTTGGAGGCTCAAGTTATTCCTCCTGTGCAGTTTTGCTCCTCTTGTTTAAATAAAACATTGTTATTTAAATATAAGATTTCTCTCTCAGAGCCTTCTGTCTCTCAGGATAATGCTGTCCTAGCAATACCTTAGCTTTCCCCTCAAACTTCTCAAGCTTTAGCAGTTTCACATGCAGTGCCCTATGGTCCCTCTCAACAACCTCCTGGGGGGGTTTATTTACCAGGAGATTTTGCTGCGCAGATATCCTCTGCAGTTTCAGCAGCATTATCAGCCTTCCCAGTTGCTGGTAAAAGTTAGAGAAAAACAAAAAATATTTCTCTCAGTAAGGGTTTTGACTCCGCTAAGGCGGCGTTAGTCAGTCTCTCTCAGTTATCTGATGATGATGATATCTCAGTGGCTTCTGAGGGCGAGATCTCTGACTCTGTAGTGGATAACAATTAGAATCAGTGAGGGGTGGGGGAAGGCGAAGTGTGCTGTGAGTTAAAGTAAATAATACATATAATATATAGGAGTCCTGCCACAGATTCAGAGCAAGAAACAAAACACAACTAACAAAGTAATTGTAATAGGATATACAATTGTATATAGATAGCTCTGATCTGTGTATCAAATTATGACTTAGCCCAAGAAACAATCAAAGCAAAAAATGAAATTATAAATTAAATTCATTCATACTGTAAAGTTAATTACCAAAAATGTTTAAAAAATTCCACACATACAATAGCATAAGCTAAAGTTAAAAACACTTAAACCCAGTCGTATCATTAACCTCCCATATTTATTTTTTAATTAAATGAATGGAAATATCAAAGCCAGCAGCACTAGAGTAGATATAAGCTAAGCCCTTACAATCCGACGGCTAATTAAAGTTATTATTATTGTTATAAATATGCTGCTTGGCAGATTGGTATAAGGAGTAGATTTTTGAATATTTTTTTACAACATAGGTAAGCTGATAAAAAATGGGAGAGACAAAGCTTCTCCCAGAGGACCCCTGACGTGCATTTCACAAAAAACGCTTCCCTCTTAGCTTATGCTATTGTATGTGTGGAATTTTTTTTTCTCTTTTTTTCAAACATTTTTGCTAATAAACTTTACAGTATGAATGAATTTAATTTATAATTTAATTGCTTTGATTGTTTCTTGGGCTAAGTCATAATTTGATAAACAGATCAGAGCTATCTATATACAATTGTATATCCTATTACAATTACTTTGTTAGTTGCGTTTTGTAGTGGATAAACCTACAGTTTCAGAGGAGGTTAATTTTAGATTCAAACTAGAACACCTCCGGTTACTTTTGAAGCAGGTCCTTGCTACTTAAGATGACTCCGACTCATCTGTCGCTGAGATCCCAAAGAAGTCTAGTAAACTTAACATAGTATATGATGTTCCTTCACCTGTGGAAGTTTTTCCAGTTCCAGACCGTATGTCGGAAATTATAGCTCAGGAATTGGAAAAACCAGGGTTTCCTTTTTTCCCTATCTCCTGTTTTTAAAAAAATGTTTCCTGTTGCTGACTCTATACATGATTCGTGGTGCACAGTGCCCAAAGTAGAGGGAGCTGTCTCTAGTTTAGCCAAGAGAACTACTATTGAGGATAGTTGTTCTTTCAAGGATCCCATGGATAAGAAGCTAGAGGCTTACTTAAGAAAGATGTACATTCATCAGGGATTACAGTGGTAACCAGATGCAAATATTGCTTACGGTTGCAGGGGCAGCATCTTATTGGTGTGTTGCCTTGTCTGAAGAGACTACTATAGAGGAGATCCAGGATAGGATCAAGGCACTTAAGCTGCCCAATACTTTTATTTGTGATGCCAACATGCAAGTGCTTAGACTGGGAGCCAAGATATCTAGCCTTGCTGTTCTAGCTCACAGAGCTCTGTGGTTAAAATCTTGGTCTGTTGATGTATCTTCAAAGTCCAAACTTCTGTCTTTACCTTATAAGGGCAAGACTTTATTTGGTCCTGGGCTGGCTGAAATCATTTCCAAAATTACGGGTGGAAAGGGATCGTTCCTACATCAGGACAAGAAGAATAGACCTAAAGGTTGCCAGAATTCTAATTTTCGTTCCTTTTGTAACTTCAAGGGACAGAAGTCTTCCTCCTCCTCTTCCAAGCCGGAGCAATCCAGCACCTCATGGAGATCCAGTCAGCCTTGGAATAAGAGGAAGCAAGCCAAGAAACCGTCCGCTGATTCTAAATCAGCATGAAGGGGCCGCCCTCCGATCCAGTCTTGGATCAAGTGGGGGGCAGGCTTTTCAATTTTTGGCAGACTTGGATCCTGTCTAAAGGACCTATCTTCCCTTGGAGTGATTGTTTCAGTTCCCGTAGAGGAACAGGGTCAAGGATTCTATTCAAATCTTTTTGTGGTTCCCAAAAAAGAGGGAATTTTTCGTCCCATTCTAGACCTAAAGTGTCTCAACAAATTCCTTTAAGGTTCCGTTCTTCAAGATGGAAACTATTCATTCCATCCTACCCTTGGTACAGGAAGGTCATTTCATGACTACCATAAATATGAAAGATGCGTATCTGCATGTTCCCATTCACAGGGAACATCACCAATTCCTTCGGTTTGCCTTTCTGGACAAACATTTCCAGTTTATTGCTCTTCACTGAGGCCTTGCCACGGCTCCTCAAATCTTTACAAAGGTCCTAGGGGCCCTTTTGGTAGTGGTCAGATCTCAAGGAATAGCAGTGGCGCCTTATCTGGACGACATCTTGGTTCAGGCACCATCTTATCAGTTAGCAAAATCTCATACAGAGATGTTGTTGTCTACAGGGAGTGCAGAATTATTAGGCAAGTTGTATTTTTGAGGATTCATTTTATTATTGAACAACAACCATGTTCTCAATGAACCCAAAAAACTCATTAATATCAAAGCTGAATATTTTTGGAAGTAGTTTTTAGTTTGTTTTTAGTTTTAGCTATTTTAGGGGGATATCTGTGTGTGCAGGTGACTATTACTGTGCATAATTATTAGGCAACTTAACAAAAAACAAATATATACCCATTTCAATTATTTATTTTTACCAGTGAAACCAATATAACATCTCAACATTCACAAATATACATTTCTGACATTCAAAAACAAAACAAAAACAAATCAGTGACCAATATAGCTACCTTTCTTTGCAAGGACACTCAAAAGCCTGCCATCCATGGATTCTGTCAGTGTTTTGATCTGTTCACCATCAACATTGCGTGCAGCAGCAACCACAGCCTCCCAGACACTGTTCAGAGAGGTGTACTGTTTTCCCTCCTTGTAAATCTCACATTTGATGATGGACCACAGGTTCTCAATGGGGTTCAGATCAGGTGAACAAGGAGGCCATGTCATTAGATTTTCTTCTTTTATACCCTTTCTTGCCAGCCACGTTGTGGAGTACTTGGACGCGTGTGATGGAGCATTGTCCTGCATGAAAATCATGTTATTCTTGAAGGATGCAGACTTCTTCCTGTACCACTGCTTGAAGAAGGTGTCTTCCAGAAACTGGCAGTAGGACTGGGAGTTGAGCTTGACTCCATCCTCAACCCGAAAAGGCCCCACAAGCTCATCTTTGATGATACCAGCCCAAACCAGTACTCCACCTCCACCTTGCTGGCGTCTGAGTCGGACTGGAGCTCTCTGCCCTTTACTAATCCAGCCACGGGCCCATCCATCTGGCCCATCAAGACTCACTCTCATTTCATCAGTCCATAAAACCTTAGAAAAATCAGTCTTGAGATATTTCTTGGCCCAGTCTTGACATTTCAGCTTGTGTGTCTTGTTCAGTGGTGGTCGTCTTTCAGCCTTTCTTACCTTGGCCATGTCTCTGAGTATTGCACACCTTGTGCTTTTGGGCACTCCAGTGATGTTGCAGCTCTGAAATATGGCCAAACTGGTGGCAAGTGGCATCTTGGCAGCTGCACGCTTGACTTTTCTCAGTTCATGGGCAGTTATTTTGCGCCTTGGTTTTTCCACACGCTTCTTGCGACCCTGTTGACTATTTTGAATGAAACGCTTGATTGTTCGATGATCACGCTTCAGAAGCTTTGCAATTTTAAGAGTGCTGCATCCCTCTGCAAGATATCTCACTATTTTTGACTTTTCTGAGCCTGTCAAGTCCTTCTTTTGACCCATTTTGCCAAAGGAAAGGAAGTTGCCTAATAATTATGCACACCTGATATAGGGTGTTGATGTCATTAGACCACACCCCTTCTCATTACAGAGATGCACATCACCTAATATGCTTAATTGGTAGTAGGCTTTCGAGCCTATACAGCTTGGAGTAAGACAACATGCATAAAGAGGATGATGTGGTCAAAATACTCATTTACCTAATAATTCTGCACTCCCTGTATTCTTCGTTCCCATGGGTGGAAACTGAATCCGGACAAGAAGAGTTCCCTAATGCCAGACACCAGGGTGTTTCTTAGGAACGATTATAGATTCACTGTCCATGAAGATTTTTCTGACGGAGGTCAGAAAATCCAAAATTCTGGCTTCTTGCCTTTCACTTCAGTCCTCTACCCATCCATCTGTGGCTTAGTGTATGGAAGTAATTGGTCTGATGGTTGCTTCCATGGACATCACTCCGTTTACTCAGTTCCATCTGAGACCAGTACAGTTATGCATGCTCAGACAATGGAACGGAGACCACTCGAGGATAGCTCTGGATCCCCTATCAAGAGACTCTCTATCTTGGTGGATTTTGCAGGACCATCCATCTCAGGGTACATGCTTCCTTAGACCATCCTGGGTGATTGTGACCACGGATGCCAGCCTTTCAGTCTGGTGAACTGTTTGGGGTTCTCTAAAGGCTCAGGGTCTTTGGACTCAAGAGGAGTCTTCTCTTCCCATAAACATCCTAGAGTTGAGAGCAGTTTACAATGTCTTAATAGCCTGGCCTCAACTAGCTTTAGTCCGGTTTATCAGATTTCAATCTGACAATATCACCTCGGTTGCATACATCTATAACCAGTGAGGAACTCTGAGTTCCTTAGCAATGAAGGAGGTGACTCACATTCTCCAGTGGGTGGAGTCTCACAACTACCTCCTCTCTGCCATCCACATCCCAGGCGGGGACAACTGGGAAGCGGATTTTCTGAGCAGGCAGACCTTTCATCCTGGGGAGTGGGCTCTCCACCCAGAGGTTTTCCCAATGATAACTCTCAGGTGGGGGTTCCAGAGTTTGATCTGATGGCGTCATGTCTAAACGCCAATCTTCCAAAGTATGGTTCAAGATCAAGAGATCCACAAGCTGCTCTGATAGACACTCTGGTGGTGCCTTGAAACTTTAGTCTGGCATACCTGTTCACTCCGTTTGCTCTGCTTCCTTGATTCATAGCTCGTATCAAGCAGGAGAGGGTGTCTGTTATTCTAATAGCTCCTGTCTGGCTTTGCAGGATCTGGTTCACGGATCTGGTGATCATCTCTTCCCCCTTGGAGGTTTCCTCTGAGGAAGGACCTTCTACTTCAGGGTTCCTTCCCCCACCCAAATCTAGATTCTCTGAAGCTGACTGCTTGGAGATTGAACGCCTAGTCTTGGCTAGACATGGTTTTTCAGAGAAAGTCATTGATACTATGCTTCAGGCTCGTAAGCCTGTTACTCGTAAGATTAAGGTATAAATACCTGTATTGGTGCGAATCAAAGAATTTCTCTTAGTGTCGGGTGAGGGTTCCTCGCATTCTGTCTTTTATTCAGGAGTGCTTGGAGAAAGGTTTGTCAGTCAGTACTCTGAAGGTTCAGATTTCTGCACTCTCTATTCTTTTGCACAAACGTCTGGCAGATGTGTTTAAAGCTATAGAAACAGATGAGGGCAAATAATCAATTATGTACAATAGTAGGTTAGACACCTTATACAGAAGTAAAAACGTTTAAAATAAACAACAGGTATTCTGCCAGATGTTCAATCTTTTGTTCAGGCCTTGGTCAGAATCAGGCCTGTGTTTAAACCTGTTGCTCCTCCCTGGATCCTTAACCTTGTTCTTAAAGTTTTGCAGCAGGCTTCATTTGAGCCTATGCATTCAGTTGATATTAAGTTGTTATTGTGGAAAGTTTTGTTTCTACTTGCTATTTCATCTGCTTGGTTTTTGTATGCGCTAGACCGCTCTTGGGTCTACAATGGACAAGCGCACCTCCTATGCCTGCCAGGGCCTCAGAATTGCCCGAAAAGCTATAGAAACAGATGAGGGCAAATAATCAATTATGTACAATAGTAGGTTAGACACCTTATACAGAAGTAAAAACGTTTAAAATAAACAACAGGTATTCTGCCAGATGTTCAATCTTTTGTTCAGGCCTTGGTCAGAATCAGGCCTGTGTTTAAACCTGTTGCTCCTCCCTGGATCCTTAACCTTGTTCTTAAAGTTTTGCAGCAGGCTTCATTTGAGCCTATGCATTCAGTTGATATTAAGTTGTTATTGTGTAAAGTTTTGTTTCTACTTGCTATTTCATCTGCTTGCAGAGTTTCCGAGCTTTCGGCTCTGCAGTGTGATTCCCCTTACCTTATTTTTCATGCGAATAAAGCGGTCCTTCGTACTAAATTGGGATTTCTTCCCAAGGTGGTATCAGATCGTAACATCAATCAGGAAATTGTTGTTCCTTCCTTTTGTCCGATTCCTTCTTCTCAGAAGGAACGTCTGTTACACAACCTGGATGTTGTGCATGCTCTAAAAACATTCTACAAGCAACTTAAGATTTTCTGCAGTCTTCTGCCCTGTTCGTTGTTTTCGCTAGTAAGCATAAGGGTCAGAAGGCCACTTCTACTGCTCTTTCTCTCTGGTTGAGAAGTGTTTTCCGATTAGCATATGAGACAGCTGGACATCAGCCTCCTGAGAGAATTACAGCTTATTCCACTAGGGCTGTCTCTTCTTCTTGGGCTTTCAAAAATGAAGCATCTGTGGAGTAAATCTGCAAGGCAGCCACTTGGTCCTTATTGCATACTTTTTCTAAATTCTACAAATTTGATACTTTTGCCTCGTCTGAGGCTTCCTTTGGGAGAAAAGTTCTTCAAGCAGTGGTGCCTTCTGTTTAGGTCCACCTGTCTTGTTCTCCCTCTATTTCATTCTGTGTCCTCTAGCTTGGGTATTGGTTCCCACTAGTAATTAGAATGAATTTGTGGACTCTCCATGCCATAGGAAAGAAAACTAAATTTATGCTTACCTGATAAATGTCTTTCTTTCCGAAATGGAGAGTCCACGACCCGCCCTTATATACATTTAAGAAGGCTACATTTTTGGTATAAACCTCAGGCACCTCTATACCTTTGTGTTATCATCTTTTTCCATTTTTCTTCTGCCGAACGACTGGGGATTATGGGTAAGGGAAGTGACACTTAAGAACTCTGCTGGGGTGCTCTTTGCCTCCTCCTGCTGTTCAGGAGTTGAATATTCCACTAGTAAATAGAATAAATTTGTGGACTCTCCATGCCCGGAAAGAAAGAAATTTATCAGGTAAGCATAATTTTTTTTTTTAATATTTAATTAAAATGTGTGTAAGTTCCATAGCGTATAATACCATCTATGTAACATTGTGTAGTTCATTGCCAGTACTAGCAAAGAAATTGAAGATACCATTTATACTGGGATTGTGTACATTACTAATTATTTTGCAGTAAATTGCCAATATTAACTAGCTGCCACCCAATTGTCTATCCTTGAAAGTGTTAACTGGCTAAAGTGTCAATGAACCCACCCCTGTTATTAGAAATCTTTGACATAGACTTAAGACAAAAGAAATATATGTGTGCACAGTATGTTTTTTTAAAAAACGACACATTTAAATATAACACAGTAAGATTATCTATAACCTTTTGTCTTATGTTTGAATTGAGTTGGTAGATTATTAAGATATTCTTGGTTTTTTGTTTAACAAAAGGTTTAAATATGTAGTTAAAGGGACAGTCTAGTCAAAAATAAACTTTCATGATTCACATATTTTAAACAACTTTCCAATTTACTTTTATATTCAATTTCTTTTGCAAGATGTACCGAGTCCACGGATTCATCCTAACTTGTGGGATATTGTCCTTCCTGACAGGAAGTAGCAAAGAGAGCACCACAGCAGAGCTGTCTATATAGCTCCCCCCCTTAACTCCACCCCCCAGCCATTCTCTTTGCTGGCTCTAAGCAGGAAGGGTAAAGAGAAGAGGTGTTAAACTGTTAGTTTTATTTTATCTTCAATCAAGTGTTTGTTATTTTTTTTATTTATTTTTTTAATATTTTTTATTGAGGGTAAAAGAGTTACAAATAAACAGTTTGCTTGATTACACAGAGTAATATATAAAGTCAGGAGACTAGAGAAAAGAAATGCAAAACAAAAGAAACACATCCTCTTGCATCTGACTGCTACTGGAAATACAAACATCTCTTGGTTCAATATACATATACATAAATATGGAGAGCAAACTGAAAAGCTACCCTCTAAGTTTGTCCCTCATAAACAATAGAGGCCACTTTTGGACCTCAAATAAAGCAACTCACTAAACTGAGGGTTTTTGTATGCGCTAGACCGCTCTTGGGTCTACAATGGACAAGCGCACCTCCTATGCCTGCCAGGGCCTCAGAATTGCCCGAAAAGCTATAGAAACAGATGAGGGCAAATAATCAATTATGTACAATAGTAGGTTAGACACCTTATACAGAAGTAAAAACGTTTAAAATAAACAACATCCATTGAAGAACAAGTGCCAGGGTGGGCACCATATCAGGATAACTGAAACTTGAAACAACTTCACCTATGTTATTAGCTAGGCCATATATGTGGTACCACCCCAGGACTGAAAATATATTTGAATAGCTACATAATAAAACTTAGTGATAGGGGGCAGTGAAGTTACCAGGACCTCCCCTAGGCTCCTAAAGTATATTAGCTAGAAGAGAAGTTGCGTGGGTGGGGATCAATCATAAACATCAGAGAAATATAGCCCCTCTAGACCACAATTGGAAGTTACAAACAAGACTCTAAGACCTAGCTTAGAAGTTTAGGGATTCTAAATATTGACTTAAAGGGAGGGGAAATAAACTAGATAAAGATAGGGAGTAAATGCTGGGGGGTACAGCAATAGGGTGGAATAATTAATCTCCCACTGTACTCTTGTAGGGTATTATAGGACCCCCCAGGGCCTCTAGTCATATAATACTAAAAGTGTTAAAGTGGCTTGATCTCCAAAGGTTAATTTTTAATTTTAAAAGCCACTATCAGATGGCAAAGCCTATAGAAATAACTCTAAGGGAAAGATTGTTATTGTAAGCTCTCACAGCCCCCTCATGAGCCTCTAGGAATTATACATGAGAACCTCGCAGTATTAAAACGGCTCATTGAGAAACGCAATTTCCCACCTACAACTGGACCTTAAGTAGTTCTCCCTAGCTGCTTAACAGAATACTCATGCAAAGAACAGATATACCACTAAAATATGACATTGAATGGCGCAGGCAACCTGTATATAGCATATAACAAACTCTGATTATCCTCTTATGTACAATCTATGTAATTTCAATTATTCCAGGGTTATAAGAAACCTAGGCTACCTGCTTATCTATTACACCAACATATCAAGAAACTGTGGGGTACAAGCATTCAGCAGGGTAACTTATGTGTTTTCAGTCTGCAATGAAATTGATGCAGAGGATAAGGAAGCATCATTATAGTGTGCGGGGCTAGACCCTATTAACCAGAGGTCAATAACTATAGACCCAGGGGGGAATTCCCTTGGTTGTATAGGGGTTGATGTTATATTAAAGCTAAGGATTGGTACTGAACCAGCTATATTACAGCAATTTATCAACATAACACAGCCAATAATCACAAAACAGCAGGTTCTAGTTGTGAAGGTATAGGCATGCAAATAGACCAGCAATAATATGTAAAACAAAACAATATTGTTCACAGCAATACATAGCACACTAATGAATATCTGAAATTTACAGCAATAGACTGCTCTGAATATATAATTCCCAAGTTAAACAACCTGGAGTATGATTGATGAACCAAACACTTAACTTAGGGACTATTATTGGCAAGTCCTCATTTATACTGTTCATAGGGAAAACATCAAGGAGGTTTAGTACCGAAATCCACATGGTCTCAGACAATGATCTTCATGAATGTAGATTCTTCGGCTACAACTAAAATAAAATTATTCAGTAAGTCCAAGAACTTAGCTTTAAGTGGCTGCACATTTAAAAGGCAAGGTGGTATTGTGGGTACTTAGTAACCTCTGCAGTAGTAAGAATGTCACCCCACTCCAGCTTTTACGGTCATCCTATAGAGCCTAAATCCTTCACGCTGCATGGTCATCAAAAGAAGGTTGGTATCCATAGGCAGACCCCATGCGCTATACCAATCTAGGCCCCAGGTTAAGGAAATCTCCAAGGCAGTGCCGCAATAGAAGGCCGACAGTGATCCACACATCTCAGCAGTGCCGCGCTCACGGAGACCGGTCACTCTCACATACACACTTGGCCCTACGGGAACAAACAGGAAACACCTTCAGGTGCCACCATCTGCCTGACTCACCATCTTGCCTACACCGGAGGGGAGCCCCCCAGTCTCACAGTTGTCTCTCACAGGGGTCAGCTCATTATGATCCAGCAGGGGCAATACTTCACAACCCCCGGTAAGACCTCCTGCACTTCCATCTTGCCGTTGCACACTCACAGGGAGATCAGGCCCCACGCAGAAGTCAGCACTCATCTGCATAGCTCCAGACCCCACTCCAACAGCCTTCTCTCCCTCCTCACCTACACTGCTGCTTGTTACACGCGCTGCTTCAATCTTTGTGAGCAGCACGTCAAATCTTTTGAGAATCCGCTGCTCGTATTCAGCCAGTAGGGTCTGTAATGTGGCGCCAATGCCTTTCTCCATAGTGAAAGAGAAGTTTGCGGCCCACTGTGTCCTCGAAAATAGCGATACTCCAAAAGAATCACCTTATTCATTCAGGCCAGGAGCACTGCATGAGCCCCTCCAAATTCCTAGCAATAGTTCAGTATCCAAAGACTATTCCACAGAGGAAAAATTTAATAAACTGGAGATAAATGCAGGAGCCTCTTAGATGCACGTCTTAATCCTTTGGATGCTGGCTCCGCCCCCCCAAGTGTTTGTTATTTTTAAATGGTACCGGTGTTGTACTATTTACTCTCAGGTAGGACATAGATGAAGATTTCTGCCTGGAGGATGATGATCTTAGCATTTATAACTAAGGTCCACTGATGTTCCCACAGAAGCTGAGGAGTACAGGAAAACTTCAGTGTGAGGAACGGTTTCTTGCTATACAGCAATGAGGTATGTTCAGTCATATTTTCTGCAGAGACTGTGTTAACTCAGAAATGCCCCGATTATAGTGGAGGAAATAGAGAAAGTGATCTCTGAATCCCCAATGAATAAGGCATCAGGGCCGGACGGTTTACCAAATGAATTTTACAAGATCTTATCATCAGAAACTGCACCCTACCTCTGCAACCTATTTAATGTTATGTATATTAAGGGAGAACCGGTGCCAAAATCCTTCTCAGCTTCATTTACAACCCTCATTCTTAAAGGGGGGAAAGACCCAGCATTTAGAGAGTCATATAGGCCAATAGCTCTATTAAATGCCGATTATAAGATTTTCATGTCTATCTTGGCAAAAAGACTGCAGGGGATATTGCCTAACATTATAAATAAAGATCAAGCAGGTTTTTTAAATTCCCGAAATTCTTCAGCAAAAATTAGAGAGGTATTGGTGGTAACAGAGTACTTTCATAATGCAGAGCGGATGGAGGAGAGGAGAGAGGGGCAAACTCCTGATTTAGCTGTCGTGACGATTGATGCTGAGAAAGCATTTGACTCTATCTAGCATGATCATCTTTTTTTTCTCGTTGGGCCAGTTTGGATTTAAAGGATGTTTCCTTAATTTTATCAAAAACTTGTATAGCCACCCTTACACCAAAATAATAGTCAACAATACAGTGTCTTCGCAAATTACCCTCAACAGGGGAACTCGGCAGGGGTGTCCTCTCTCTCCTCTCCTCTTTAATCTTTCTATTGAACCACTAGCAATCGGGATCAGATCACAATTAGAAGGAATTATTATAGGTAAACATGAGATGAAATTGGCATTATATGCGGATGACATACTTATTTATTTATCAAATACTAAAGACAACATACCTAAGCTTTTGCAAATTATTAACCAATTTGGGTCATTTTCTGGTTACAAAATAAATGCTGCTAAGTTGGAGTTACTTTGGCTCCGGAAAAACAAAAATTCATTTCTTAATAACCCATTCAGAACAGTCAAGGAGTCATTTAAATATCTAGGGATCTTAATACCTAGCAATCCAAATGATCTGTACAATCTTAATATTCCCCCAATCTTGACAAAAATTAAAGACAAACTTAGATCTTGGGAAAGTTTACCACTTTCTATCTCGGGACGGATAGCTTTATTTAAAATGGTCCTTCTCCCTAAATTACTGTATGTGCTACAGAATACTGCACTATTACTCTTACGGCTAGAT
The DNA here is from genome assembly GCF_027579735.1 of Bombina bombina. Taxonomy (NCBI): domain Eukaryota; kingdom Metazoa; phylum Chordata; class Amphibia; order Anura; family Bombinatoridae; genus Bombina; species Bombina bombina. The sequence goes on along the minus strand of NC_069499.1, from coordinate 1,491,187,274 downwards.
TTGGAGTTTTGTCGGTAACGACCCGAAAAACTAACGCCGGCTTTTTTCTGGCCGCACCATAAAAACAACTCTGGTATTGAGAGTCCACATAAAGGCTGTGTTAGGCTCCAAAAAAGGAGCGTAGAGCATTTTTAACGCAGCTTCAACTCTCAATACCAGAGTTGCTTACGCAAGCGGCCAGCCTCAAAAACGTGCTCGTGCACGATTCCCCCATAGGAAACAATGGGGCTGTTTGAGCTGAAATAAAACCTAACACCTGCAAAAAAGCCGCGTTCAGCTCTTAACGCAGCCCCATTGTTTGCTATGGGGAAACACTTCCTACGTCTGCACCTAACACCCTAACATGTACCCCGAGTTTAAACACCCCTAGCCTTACACTTATTAACCCCTATTCTGCCGCCCCCGCTATCGCTGACCCCTGCATTTTATTTTTAACCCCTAATCTGCCGCTCAGTAAACCGCCGCTACTTACATTATCCCTATGTACCCCTAATCTGCTGCCCTAACATCGCCGACCCCTATATTATATTTATTAACCCCTAATCTGCCCCCCACAATGTCGCCTCCACCTGCCTACACTTATTAACCCCTAATCTGCCGAGCGGACCGCACCGCTATTATAATAAAGTTATTAACCCCTAATCCGCCTCACTAACCCTATAATAAATAGTATTAACCCCTAATCTGCCCTCCCTAACATCGCCGACACCTAACTTCAATTATTAACCCCTAATCTGCCGACCGGAGCTCACCGCTATTCTAATAAATGGATTAACCCCTAAAGCTAAGTCTAACCCTAACACTAACACCCCCCTAAATTAAATATAATTTTAATCTAACGAAATTAATTATCTCTTATTAAATAAATTATTCCTATTTAAAGCTAAATACTTACCTGTAAAATAAACCCTAATATAGCTACAATATAAATAATAATTATATTGTAGCTATTTTAGGATTAATATTTATTTTACAGGCAACTTTGTAATTATTTTAACCAGGTACAATAGCTATTAAATAGTTAAGAACTATTTAATAGTTACCTAGTTAAAATAATTACAAAATTACCTGTAAAATAAATCCTAACCTAAGTTACAATTAAACCTAACACTATACTATCATTAAATTAATTAAATTAAATACCTACAATTACCTACAATTAAACCTAACACTACACTATCAATACATTAATTAAATACAATATCTACAAATAACTACAATGAAATAAACTAACTAAAGTACAAAAAATAAAAAAGAACTAAGTTACAAAAATAAAAAAATATCTACAAAAATAAGAAAAATATTACAACAATTTAAAACTAATTACACCTACTCTAAGCCCCCTAATAAAACAACAAAGCCCCCCAAAATAAAAAATGCCCTCCCCTATTCTAAATTACTAAAGTTAAAAGCTCTTTTACCTTACCAGCCCTGAACAGGGCCCTTTGCGGGGCATGCCCCAAGAAGTTCAGCTCTTTTGCCTGTAAAACCCCCCCCCCCCCCAACATTACAACCCACCACCCACATACCCCTAATCTAACCCAAACCCCCCTTAAATAAACCTAACACTAAGCCCCTGAAGATCATCCTACCTTGTCTTCACCATGCTACCTTGTCTTCGCCAAGCGGGGGTTGGCGATCCATCATCCGGTGGCTGAAGAGGTCCAGAAGAGGCTCCAAAGTCTTCATCCTATCCTGGAAGAAGAGGCTATCTGGACCGGCAACCATCTTGATCCAAGCGGCATCTTCTATCTTCATCCGATGACGACCGGCTCCATCCTGAATCAGCCAATAGAATGCGAGCTCAATCTGATTGGCTGATTGGATCAGCCAATCGGATTGAACTTGATTTTGATTGGCTGATTCCATCAGCCAATCAGAATATTCCTACCTTAATTCCGATTGGCTGATAGAATCCTATCAGCCAATCGGAATTCGAGGGACGCCATCTTGGATGACGTCCCTTAAAGGAACCGTCATTCTTCAGTTGGACGTCGCCGGAAGAAGATGGGTCCGTGGTGGAGGTCTTCAGGATGGAGCCGGTCATCATCGGATGAAGATAGAAGATGCCGCTTGGATCAAGATGGTTGCCGGTCCGGATCGCCTCTTCTTCCCGGATAGGATGAAGACTTTGGAGCCTCTTCTGGACCTCTTCAGCCACCGGATGATGGATCGCCAACCCCCGCTTGGGTTGGATGAAGATTTTGGAGCCAGGACGGATCGGTGATACCTGGTGAGGTGAAGACAAGGTAGGATGATCTTCAGGGGCTTAGTGTTAGCTTTATTTAAGGGGGGTTTGGGTTAGATTAGGGGTATGTGGGTGGTGGGTTGTAATGTTGGGGGGGGGGGTATTGTATGTTTTTTTTTACAGGCAAAAGAGCTGAATTCTTTGGGGCATGCCCCGCAAAGGGCCCTGTTCAGGGCTGGTAAGGTAAAAGAGCTTTTAACTTTATTAATTTAGAATAAGGTAGGGCATTTTTTATTTTGGGGGGCTTTGTTGTTTTATTAGGGGGCTTAGAGTAGGTGTAATTAGTTTAAAATTGTTGTAATATTTTTCTTATGTTTGTAAATATTTTTTTATTTTTTGTAACTTAGTTCTTTTTTATTTTTTGTACTTTAGCTAGTTTATTTAATTGTTGTTATTTGTAGGAATTGTATTTAATTAATGTATTAATAGTGTAGTGTTAGGTTAATTGTAGGTAATTGTAGGTAGTTTATTTAATTAATTTATTGATAGTGTAGTGTTAGGTTTAATTGTAACTTAGGTTAGGATTTATTTTACAGGTAATTTTGTAATTATTTTAACTATTTTAGCTATTAAATAGTTCTTAACTATTTAATAGCTATTGTACCTGGTTAAAATAAATACAAAGTTACCTGTAAAATAAATATAAATCCTAAAATAGCTATAATATAATTATAATTTATATTGTAGCTATATTAGGATTTATTTTACAGGTAAGTATTTATCTTTAAATAGGAATAATTTATTTAATAAGAGTTAGTTAATTTCGTTAGATGTAAATTATATTTAACTTAGGGGGGTGTTAGTGTTAGGGTTAGACTTAACTTTAGGGGTTAATACATTTATTAGAGTAGCGGTGAGCTCCAGTCGGCAGATTAGGGGTTAATAATTGAAGTTAGGTGTCGGCGATGTTAGGGAGGGCAGATTAGGGGTTAATACTATTTATTATAGGGTTAGTGAGGCGGATTAGGGGTTAATAACTTTATTATAGTAGCGGTGCGGTCCGCTCGGCAGATTAGGGGTTAATAAGTGTAGGCAGATGGAGGCGACGTTGAGGGGGGCAGATTAGGGGTTAATAAATATAATATAGGGGTTGGCGGTGTTAGGGGCAGCAGATTAGGGGTACATAAGGATAACGTAGGTGGCGGTGCTTTGCGGTCGGCAGATTAGGGGTTAATAAGTGTAGGCAGATGGAGGCGACGTTGAGGGGGCAGATTAGGGGTTAATAAATATAATACAGGGGTCGGCGGTGTTAGGGGGAGCAGATTAGGGGTACATAAGGATAACGTAGGTGGCGGTCGGCAGATTAGGGGTTAAAAAAAATTATTCGAGTGTCGGCGATGTGGGGGGGCCTCGGTTTAGGGGTACATAGGTAGTTTATGGGTGTTAGTGTACTTTAGAGTACAGTAGTTAAGAGCTTTAGAAACCGGCGTTAGCCCAGAAAGCTCTTAACTACTGACTTTTTTCCTGCGGCTGGAGTTTTGTCGTTAGATGTCTAACGCTCACTTCAGAAACGACTCTAAATACCGGAGTTAGAAAAATCCCATTGAAAAGATAGGATACGCAATTGACGTAAGGGGATCTGCGGTATGGAAAAGTCGCGGCTGAAAAGTGAGCGTTAGACCCTATTTTGAGTGACTCCAAATACCGGCGGTAGCCTAAAACCAGCGTTAGGAGCCTCTAACGCTGGTTTTCACGGCTAACGCCAAACTCCAAATCTAGGTCTTAGAAAGGGACATTCGAGCTTTGAACAGCATCCTTAGAGGTTTTATATGGCAGAAGAGGAAACCCAGGATAGCCTTGAATAAATTAACACAGGACAAAGTATTCGGAGGTTTTGCGTTACCTGACATACGACTTTATAACTTGGCTTTTCTAGCATGAATTGCAGCAGGCTTTTTAGCAAAAATTATGTCTTAAATAATGTGTTGGAGGAGAATGTTTGCGATCCATATCTCCCTTGCGCATTGTTGCATTGCGATCAAAAAGGACTCCCAACTAGAATTAAGAGAATTAAAATGATTTACAACCCATTGAAAGCATGGTGGAGGATAGGGAAGCTTCTCTCTATTAACTGCATGGTCTCTAAGTATCTTCCCCTTATGGGGAACCCTTTATTCCAAGCCGGGTTGGACTCGTCAATATTTAAGAATTGGCAATTAGTGGGGTTGAATAGGATTACACAATTTATTGATGAGGAAAAAAAGTGTATCAAAACATTTGAAGAAATTAGGAATAACTTTAATCTTTCTAATAGGGAGTTCTTTGCTTACCTGCAAGTGAGGCATTATGCTTTAGAGCTAATGAGGGAGGTAAAGTGGCATTGGGAATTAGGTGATCTAGAGGATTGGTTCATGCTAGTTAAGAAAGGTCGTATGTCCATCTCTTACTGTTATTATCTTCTAGGAGCTGGAAAAGGGAGACAAACTCTTGAGAAAATTGCTCAAGATTGGTGTTCAATTCTAGAGCAGGATAATATTGACCATAAACTCATACAAAAGTCTATACGTAAAGTGGCACAGGCTACCCTCTCAGCAACATGGAGAGAAGCGCATCTTAAATTGCTACACAAATTTCACTATACGCCGGCGAAAGGCTACAAGCTTCAGAACATGAACTTCCATAAATGCCCCAAATGTTCCCTGGTTGCAGCGGACCTTCTGCATATGCTCTTCAATTGCCCTCTGATTAGGCAATTCTGGCGTAAATTAGAATACTGGATAAATTCCTCCCTCAAGATCTCCCCTCTGGAACTATCGGCAAGTTTGATTATGTTTTGTTTTGTAGATCAGCAGGAACAACAGCCAAATGAAAAAATAATAAGTGTATCTATCTTGGCAGCTAGATATTTAATTTTTAAAAAATGGAAGACTAGAGAAACACCTAGGGTGGTAGAGATAAAAAATTATCTTAAAAAGCAATGTATCTTAGAACAACGAGACACCAATATAAACGATGAATCTGATATCAAAAAATTGTTTGGTAAATGGGCAGCATTTATTAAGTCTCTCCCGAAGACAGAGATAGATTACATCATTTTCCCCTTCCAAAATACAGAATTGGTACTCTTAGGGATATGGTAATCAGATCTGTAGACCTGGATGAATGCCGGGGGAAGAGGGGGAGGAAATTAGGGGGGGTTTTTTTTTGTTTTTTTTTTCTCTCCTACTTTTTCCCTGTTCTGGTTTGTTTGGTTCTGTTTTTTTTTTCTCCCTAGGTTGGGTTAGGAACTAAAAAAGTCTCAGCAACATAACCTAGATATTAGAGGGTTTAATGTGATCAGATGTGAGTCAGTTCACGCTAATATTATACCTAATTTATTTCTTGTTTCTGTTGACGTTCTAATATCTGCGATGTTAAGAACAATTATTCTATAACAATGTAGATATATTTTGTGATTAACGATTCTTTAGTTGGAAGGTGTGCCTTGTACGGCATAAACAATATGTTGGAATTGTTTGATGTTGAATATGTATATATATATGCTGAAACAATAAAAATAATTAATAAAAAAAAGAAAGGCTGACAGTGTCCCCATTAGGGGAAGGGTAAGCAGTAATCCTAGTGTTATCAGAGGTTTTTACTAGCTTGCATAAAGGGTTTTTTTTTTGTGGGCACTCAGTTTGTTATGTGAATTTGGCACAAACGTTTTTGTGTCTGGGAGTAACGTTTTCTGTTTTATGGGACATTTGCTTGAGGGTTCTTTTGGGTTGTTTATAACCCACATGGCTTTCAGGCAGGGTTTGTTAGTTTTGTGTAGGCCCCAGCAACATCGACTGAGGTGGGCGGGGCCTACATTTACAAGCAGCAAGCAACTTCTCCTGAGGTCCTGAGAGTCTTCTGAGGGACTAATTGAAGCTTTAAACCCCATATTATTGCTTCCTAATGGCAAGTAGAGCCACAGCAGAGCTGTGGCAAGGTGCTTTAGGGGGTTTTAACCGGTTTTAATCACTTATCAATCCGTTTTTTTCATTTGGGGGTCTTTTGCTTTGTTACTTGTGGTGCAATCCTTCTAAAGCTTAGTGGGTACACTGTTAAAATTTCGGAATTTTGGAAGCAATTTTAACCTGTTTTACAGTTTGTGTATGCCTTTTTTTCTCTTAAAGGTACAGTACCGTTTTTGCAAATTGTGTTTTTTTCATTAAATAAAGTGTTTTCCAAGCTTGCTTGCTTCATTACTAGCCTGTTAAACATGTCTGACACTGAGGAAACTCATTGTTCAATTTGTTTAGAAGCCATTGTGGAACCCCCTCTAAGAATGTGTCCCAATTGTACTGATATGTCTATAAATTGTAAACAGCATATTTTGACTTATAAGAATTTGGCATTAAATGATTCTCAGACAGAAGTAAATCAGGTTTCGCCATCTAGTTCTCCCCAAGTGTCACAACCAGTTACGCCCGCACAAGCGACGCTAAGTACTTCTAGTGCGTCTAATTCTTTCACCTTGCAAGATATGGCTTCAGTTATGAATACTACCCTCACAGAGGTTTTATCTAAACTGCCAGGGTTGCAAGGGAAGCGCAGTAGCTCTGGGTTAAGAACAAATGCTGAGCCTTCTGATGCTTTAGTAGCCGTATCCGATATTCCCTCACAATGTTCTGAGGTAGGGATGAGGGATTTGCTGTCTGAGGGAGAGATTTCTGATTCAGGAAAGATGTTCCCTCAGACAGATTTAGATATGACGGCATTTAAATTTAAGCTAGAGCACCTCCGTTTATTGCTCAGGGAGGTTTTAGCTACTCTGGATGATTGTGACCCTATTGTCGTTCCAGAGAAATTGTGTAAAATGGACAAATATTTAGAGGTTCCTGTTTACACTGATGTTTTTCCGGTCCCTAAGAGGATTTCGGACATTGTTACTAAGGAGTGGGATAGACCAGGTATTCTGTTCGCTCCCCCTCCTATTTTTAAGAAAATGTTCCCCATTTCTGACACCATAAAGGACTCATGGCAGACGGTCCCTAAGGTGGAGGGAGCTATTTCTACTCTGACTAAGCGTACAACTATACCTATTGAAGACAGTTGTGCTTTCATTGATCCTATGGATAAAAAGTTAAAGGGTCTCCTAAAGAAAATTTTTGTTCATCAGGGTTTTCTTCTTCAACCTATAGCATGCATTGTTCCGGTAACCACTGCAGCTGCTTTTTGGTTTGAGGCTCTAGAAGAGGCTCTTCAGATGGAGACCCCACTAGATGATATTTTGGACAGAATTAAGGCCCTTAAGTTGGCTAATTCTTTTATTACAGACACCGCTTTTCATCTTGCTAAGTTAGCGGCAAAGAATTCAGGTTTTGCCATTTTAGCGCGAAGAGCGTTATGGCTTAAGTCCTGGTCAGCTGATGTGTCATCTAAATCTAAGCTTTTGACCATCCCTTTCAAAGCTAAGACCCTATTCGGGCCTGCACTGAAAGAGATAATTTCAGACATCACTGGAGGGAAGGGTCATGCCCTCCCTCAAGATAAGTCAAATAAGACAAGGACCAAACAAAATAATTTTCGTTCCTTTCGAAACTTCAAGGGTGGTCCCACTTCCTCTTCCCCTGCTGCAAAGCAAGAGGGGAACTTTGCTCAATCCAAGCCAACCTGGAGACCTAACCAGGCTTGGAACAAGGGTAAGCAGGCCAAAAAGCCTGCTGCTGCCACTAAGACAGCATGATGGGGTAGCCCCCGATCCGGGACCGGATCAAGTAGGGAACAGACTTTCTCTCTTTGCTCAGGCGTGGGCAAGAGACATTCAGGACTCCTGGGCCATAGAAATTGTAACCCAGGGGTATCTCCTAGATTTCAAAGATTCTCCTCCAAGGGGGATGTTCCATCTTTCTCAATTGTCTATAAAACAGACAAAAAGAGAGGCGTTCTTACGCTGTGTAGAAGACCTTTTTACCATTGGAGTGATCTGCCCAGTTCCGAAAACAGAACAGGGGCAAGGTTTCTACTCCAATCTGTTTGTGGTTCCCAAAAAACATGGAACCTTCAGACCAATTCTAGATCTTAAGATCCTAAACCAATTCCTAAGAGTTCCATCCTTCAAGATGGAGACCATTCGGACTATTTTACCAATGATCCAGGAGGATCAATATATGACTACCGTGGATCTAAAGGATGCGTATCTACACATTCCTATCCACAAAGATCATCACCAGTTCCTCAGGTTTGCCTTTCTGGACAGGCATTACCAGTTTGTGGCTCTTCCCGTCGGGTTGGCCACGGCGCCAAGAATCTTCACAAAGGTGCTAGGGTCCCTTCTGGCGGTCCTAAGGCCGAGGGGCATAGCAGTGGCGCCTTATCTAGACGACATCTTAATTCAAGCGTCGACTGTCCAACTTGCCAAGTCTCACATGGACTTAGTGTTGGCCTTTCTAAGATCTCATGGGTGGAAGGTGAACATGAAAAAGAGTTCTCTTATTCCTCTCACAAGAGTTCCATTCCTGGGAACTCTGATAGATTCGGTGGACATGCAAATATTTCTGACGGAGGTCAGGAAATCAAAGATTTTAACCACCTGCCGAGCTCTTCATTCCATTCCTCGGCCGTCAGTGGCTCAGTGTATGGAGGTAATCGGACTTATGGTAGCGGCAATGGACATAGTTCAGTTTGCTCGCTTGCATCTCAGACCACTGCAACTATGCATGCTCAAACAGTGGAATGGGGATTATGCAGATTTATCTCCTCAGATAAATCTGGATCAAGAAACCAGAGACTCTCTTCTTTGGTGGTTGTCACAGGATCACCTGTCCAGGGGAATGTGTTTCCGCAGGCCAGCGTGGGTTATTGTGACGACGGACGCCAGCCTACTGGGCTGGGGTGCAGTCTGGAATTCCCTGAAAGCACAGGGTTTGTGGACTCAGGAGGAGGCCCTCCTACCGATAAATATTCTGGAATTAAGAGCGATATTCAATGCTCTTCAGGCGTGGCCTCAGCTGGCTTCGGACGGATTCATCAGGTTTCAGTCGGACAACATCACGACTGTAGCTTATATCAATCATCAGGGGGGAACAAGGAGTTCCTTGGCGATGATAGAAGTTTCCAGGATAATCCGATGGGCAGAGACTCACTCTTGCCATCTATCAGCGATCTATATCCCAGGGGTGGAGAACTGGGAGGCAGATTTTCTAAGTCGTAAGACTTTTCATCCGGGGGAGTGGGAACTCTATCCGGAGGTGTTTGCTCAAGTGGTTCAGCTATGGGGCACACCAGAATTGGATCTGATGGCGTCTCGTCAGAACGCCAAACTTCCTTGTTACGGATCCAGGTCAAGGGATCCTCAGGCAGTACTGATAGATGCTCTAGCAGTACCCTGGTCGTTCAGCCTGGCTTATGTGTTTCCACCATTCCCTCTCCTTCCGCGTCTGATTGCCAGAATCAAACAGGAGAGAGCTTCGGTGATTTTGATAGTGCCTGCGTGGCCACGCAGGACTTGGTATGCAGACCTGGTGGACATGTCATCTCTGCCACCATGGACTCTGCCACTGAGACGGGACCTTTTTATTCAAGGTCCATTCAAGCATCCAAATCTAATTTCTCGGCAACTGACTGCTTGGAGATTGAACGCTTGATTTTATCAAAGCGGGGTTTCTCTGAGTCGGTCATAGATACCTTGATTCAGGCTCGAAAGCCTGTCACCAGGAAGATCTATTATAAGATATGGCGTAAATATCTTTTTTGGTGTGAATCCAAAGGCTGCTCATGGAGTAAGATCAGGATTCCTAGGATTTTGTCTTTTCTCCAAGAAGGATTGGAGAAAGGATTGTCCGCTAGTTCTTTAAAGGGACAAATATCTGCTTTGTCTATTCTGTTGCACAAGCGTCTGGCAGATGTCCCAGACGTTCAGGCTTTTTGTCAGGCTTTAGTTAGAATTAAGCCTGTGTTTAAACCTGTTGCTCCGCCATGGAGTCTCAATTTAGTTCTTAAAGTTCTTCAGGGGGTTCCGTTTGAACCCATGCATTCCATAGATATTAAGCTTCTATCTTGGAAAGTTCTATTTCTAGTTGCTATCTCTTCAGCTCGAAGAGTTTCTGAACTATCTGCATTACAATGTGACTCGCCTTATCTTGTTTTCCATGCTGATAAGGTGGTTTTGCGTACCAAACCTGGGTTCCTCCCTAAGGTTGTTTCTAACAGGAATATCAATCAGGAAATTGTTGTTCCTTCTCTGTGTCCTAATCCTTCTTCTAAGAAGGACCGTCTGTTGCACAACTTGGACGTGGTTCGTGCCTTGAAGTTTTATTTGCAGGCAACCAAAGATTTTCGCCAATCATCTTCTTTGTTGTCTATGCTGGAAAGCGTATGGGTCTAAAGACTATGGCTACCTCTCTTTCCTTTTGGCTGAAAAGCATCATCCGTTTGGCTTATGAGACTGCTGGACAGCAGCCTCCTGAAAGAATTACAGCTCACTCCACTAGAGCGGTGGCTTCCACATGGGCTTTTAAAAATGATGCTTCTGTTGAACAGATTTGTAAGGCTGCGACTTGGTCTTCGCTTCATACCTTTTCCAAATTTTACAAATTTGATACTTTTGCTTCTTCGGAGGCTATTTTTGGGAGAAAGGTTTTGCAAGCAGTGGTGCCTTCCGTTTAGGTTCATGTCTTGTCTCTCCTTTTATCCGTGTCCTAAAGCTTTGGTATTGGTATCCCACAAGTTAGGATGAATCCGTGGACTCGGTACATCTTGCAAAAGAAAACAGAATTCATGCTTACCTGATAAATTTCTTTCTTTTGCGATGTATCGAATCCACGGCCCGCCCTGTCTATTCAAGACAGATAGTATTTTTTATGTAAACTTCAGTCACCTCTGCACCTTATAGTTTCTCCTTTTCTTCCTTGGCCTTCGGTCGAATGACTGGGGGGTGGAGTTAAGGGGGGAGCTATATAGACAGCTCTGCTGTGGTGCTCTCTTTGCTACTTCCTGTCAGAAAGGACAATATCCCACAAGTTAGGATGAATCCGTGGACTCGGAACATCGCAAAAGAAAGAAATTTATCAGGTAAGCATAAATTCTGTTTTTGTTTTGTTCTCTTGGTATTCTTAGTTGAAAGCTTAACCTAGGTAGGCTCATATGCTAATTTCTTAGCCCTTGAAGGCCATCTCTTATCTGAATGCATTTTGACAGATTTTCACAACTAGAGGGCGTTAGTTCATGTGTGCCATATAGATAACGTGCTCACACCCATGGAGTTACCCAGGAGTCAGCACTGATTGGCTAAAATGCAAGTCTGTCAAAAGAACTGAAATAAGGGGGCAGTCTGCAGAGGCTTAGATACAAGGTAATCCCAGAGGTAAAAAGTGTATTAATATAACTGTTGGTTATGCAAAACTGGGGAATGGTAATAAAGGGATTATCTATCTTTTTAAACAATAAAAATTATGGTGTAGACTGTTCCTTTAATTCTCAGCACTAGCAAAGAAATTGAAGATTGTGGTTTTAATAAGGAATAAATAGTTTGAGGTGGAAGGAGTACTTACATATATTTTTCCCAGCTTTCTATATATTAAGGCAAAATATCCTGGCAGGTCTTTTTATCAAAATATTACATATCATAGAGAGAATATGTCCGGCTGGGGAAGACAGAATACACAATATTTCAAAATTTGCAAGTGGCCTAAGCATATTGTGTTTTTGTGTGGATAGATATGTGACATTGTATAACAACACTGTCCTTTTATACGTGATTTTAATAAGTGTAAGCCTCATATTTAAAGGTTTCCTGTTTCACCAATATAAGCTGGATGGCCCACCATGAATTTTTTTTTGTTTGTGATTCAGCCATGATTCCAGGGTTTATTTATCGAGTATGTTTAAAGGGACAGTCAATACCAGAATTTTTGTTGTTTAGAAAGATAGATAATTCCTTTATTATCCATTCCCCAGTTTTGCATATCCAACACAGTTATAATAATACACTTTTTAACTCTGTAATTACCTTGTATCTAAGCCACTGCAAACTGCCCCCTTATTTAAGTTCTTTTGACAAACTTGCATTTTAGCCACACAGTACTCACTCCAGGGTAACTTCACGTGCATGAGCTCAATGTTATCTATATGAGACACATGAACTAACTCCCTCTAGTGTTGAAAAACTGGCAAAATGCTTTCAGATTAGAGGCGTTTAAGGCTTAAGAAATTAGCATATGAACCTCCTAGGTTTAGTTTTCAACTAAGAATACCAAGAGAACAAAACAAAATTTGTTATAAAAGTTAATTGGAAAATTGTTTAAAATTACATGCCGTATCTGAATCATTAATTTTTTTTTGGACTTGACTGTCCCTTTAAGTAATAAGGGATGAGGCTGTATATCATTTTATTTGAGACATTTTTAGCTGCAGTAGTTGTAAACATTAAAAAAAAGTACAATCCAACCCCTTTATTAATTATCAAATCAGACCAGTCACATTGAGAACATTCCCATTTGCAGCAGTGCATCAAGCTTCTATTAACCTTATATTGGTATACTAGTCCTAAAGCCCGTTCACACGGGCCATATTTTGCAGTACAGCGGTCCCACCCCTTGCTATCTCTCCCCCCTCTCTTGCGCTCTTTCTCCCCCTCTATTTTGCTCTCTCTCCCCCTCTCTTTTGTGCTCTCTTCCTCTCTCTTTTGCGCTCTCTCGCTCCACCTCTCTTTTGCTCTCTCTCCCCCCCTCTCTTTTGCTCTCTCTCCCCCTCTCTTTTGCTCTCTCTTTCCCCTCTCTCTTTTGCTGTATCTCTCCCTCTCTTTTGCTCTCTCTCCCCTCTCTCTTTTGCTGTTTCTCTCCCTCTCTTTTGCTCTCTCTCCTCCCTCTCTTTGGCACTCTCTCTTCCTCTCGCTCCACCTCTCTTTTGCTCTCTCTCCCCCCTCTGTTTTGCTCTCTCTCTCCCCCCTCTATTTTGCTCTCTCTCCCATCTCTCTCCTTTCTTTTGCTCTCTCTCCTCCCTCTCTTTTGCTCTCTCCCCCCTCTCTTTTGCTCTCTCTCTCCCCCCTCTCTTTTGCTCTCTCTCCCCTCTCTTTTGCTCTCTCTCCCCCCTCTCTTTTGCTTTCTCTCTCCCCTCTCTCTTTTGCCCCCCCTCTCTTTTGCTGTCTATCTTTTTCTCTTTCCCCTCTCTGTTTTGCTGTCTCTCTCCCACTATTTTGCTCTCTCTCCCTCTCTCTTTTGCTGTCTCTCTCGCTCCACTTCTCTTTTGCTCTCTCTCCCTACTCTCTTTTGCTCTCTCCCCCCTCTCTTTTGCTCTCTCTCTCCCCCTCTCTTTTGCTCTCTCTCTCCCCTCTCTCTCCCCTCTCTTTTGCTCTCTCTCCCCCCTCTCTTTTGCTTTCTCTCTCCCCTCTCTCTTTTGCCCCCCTCTCTTTTGCTGTCTCTCTTTTTCTCTTTCCCCTCTCTCTTTTGCTGTCTCTCTCCCACTATTTTGCTCTCTCTCCCTCTCTCTTTTGCTGTCTCTCTCCCTCCCTTTTGCAGTCTCTCTTCCTCTCTTTTTCTCTCTCTCCCCCTCTCTTTTGCGCTCTCTCCCCCTCTCTTTTGCACTCTCTCTCCCCTCTCTTTTGCTCTCTCCCCCCCCTCTTTTGCTCTCTTTCTCCCCCCTCTCTTTTGCTCTCGCTCTCTCCCCCTTTTTTTGCTCTCTCCCCCTCTCTTTTGCTCTCTCCCCCCTCTCTTTTGCTCTCTCTCTCCCTCTCTTTATCCCCCCTCTTCTGCTCTCTCTATTCCCCCTCTTTAGAGCTCTCTCACGGGTAGTTCTTCTGCTTTCTCTATCCCCCCTCTTTAGTAGAGCTCTCTCACAGCCATCTGGCCATCCACATCACGCCCGACCCTGCCCCGTGCCACGCCCGACCCCATGCCACACCCAGCTCCGCCCACGTCACACCTGCCCGGCCCTGCCCACGTCACGCCTGGCCCCGTCACACCTACCATGCAGCGGATCAGATGCCAGGTCAGTTGGATTATGGCCAGGTGTGTTTGTCCTCATGCGCAGTCTCTTTTGTGCATGACAGCTTCGGACAAGCACACTTGGCTATTATATTATAGGATTGTAGCCGTTATTCAAAGTGTATATTTTTATGCTAGTTTTCTTTTAACTGTGCAAAGTGTGTTTTCTTCTTAAACATTGTTGTGAAGGGTATCAACAGCCACACGCATGCTTCTGAGCTTAGCTCTCTGCATTATAACAAAAGATACAATGAGAAAAAAGAAATGTTTACATTACAAGTAAAAGGTGTTTGCAATTGCATGCTCTATCTGAATCATGAAAGAAAGAAAAATAAGTTTCATGTCCCTTTAAGGTGGTTTAATGTCAATTCTTCTCACTTAATTAAAAGGTATTAAACAAGTTTAAAAAACACTAATCTATATAACTTAATATAAATGTGTATTTAATAGTAAAAAAGGACAGTAATGACAGAATTTTAAAGGACAGTAGAGTTAAAATTTTATGATTCAGACAGAGCACACACTTTTAAACATCTTCTTAATTGACTACTTCTTGTTTTGTTCTCTTGGCATCCTTTGTTGAAAAGCATACCTAGGTATTCTCAGGAGCAGCAATGCACTATTAGGAGCTAGCTGGTGATTGGTGGCTGCACAGATATGTCTTTTGTCATCAGCTCAACCGATGTATTCACCTAGGTCCCATTAGTGCAGGGTTTACAACAAAGGAATATCAAGAGAAAGAAGCAAATTTGATAATAAAATAAAATTGAAACCTTTCTTAAAATTGCATGCTCGATGAAAGTTTCATTTTGACTTTACTGCCCCTTTACATTCCCAGTAAAAGGTAAAAAGGATAGAAAATCTGTGGGTGGCATGAAATTTGCATCCTTTTTAATGAATGATTGAGAACTCTGGCATTATTTTTTTTTATTTAATTGAATTTTCTATTTTGTTATTGTAAATAAATATGTACCGTATATTTTGGGTGTGGGCTGTGTCTATATGTATGAGTAGTGTGACTATAAAAAATATGGTGACTTTAAACCTTTGTCTCAACAACCACTCTTCATTTCTTTCACAAAAGAAAAAAAAATCCACTTGGCAATAAAATATATCTCCATGTCAAATTTCATAAAGATTGGTGTTTCTTTTGTTTTGCTGTAGATTAGGTTTCCCTATCTATTCATTAAAAAGTACATATTTTCCAACACTTAATGAGTATATTCAACCAATTGACCATTTACATTCAGTGAGAGTGCCCACAAAGATATTCGTCCATCCAAACCAAAGTTAAAAGCAACTGAAAACAGGGTTTACCATTAAATGCACCGGCAAACTTAGAGACACTACTCAAAACTAACACTTCATGATTCAGATAGAGCATGAAGTTTTAAGAGACTTTCCAATTTACTTCCATTTTCAAATTATGCAGTCTTTGTTTATGCACGCTTTATAAGGCATGAGCTTCTGAGCATGTGCCAGAATTATACAATATAAGTCTGTGATTGGCTGATGGCTGCCACATGATACAGGGGTCCTGCAAACTAATGGACATTTTTTTTAGAAAAACTCTACTACTCATTTAAAATTCAGAGTAAGTGCTACTGCATTTTCTTTTCATTATGCACCTTTTGATTATGCAATTCTACTGAATGTAATGGTCCTTTAACTATAGCTGCACTTCCATGGAGCTATATAATTTATATATACACAATCATGCTTATACAGTTAGGTCTGGAAATAATTGGACACTGACACAAGTTTTTATATTTTGGCTGTTTACCAATATAAATTCAAGTTACAGTTAAATAATGAATAAGGGCTTAAAGTGCAATCTCTCAGCTTTAATTTGAGGGTATTCACATCCAAATTGGAGGAAGGGTTTAGGAATTACAGCTCTTTAATATATAGCCCCCTCTTTTCAAGGAACTTATAGTAGACAATTGACTCTATGGGGCCTATCTATCAAGCTCCATACGGAAATACCAGCTTGCCAGAAACACCAGTTATGAAGCAGTGGTCTACAGTTATGGAGTACAATAATCATAAGACATTTACATAAATAATAAGGGTAGAGGGCCCAGCCCTTGAGTCACTGTAAGCTGTAAACCATTTTTACATAAAATGATTAACAGGACAGGGACTCGTGAGCTTACATTCTAAAGGAAGTATATGGGGAAGTTGAGGGAGAGGGAACATAAGGGAAGCCAGTGGAAGTGTTGGCAAAGAGGTGCAGCAGATGTGGAGCAGTATTTTGCAGAGTTTTTTTTTTACCTATCTACCACTGCGATAAGCACAGCTTTCCTGCCCGCCATATTGTCAAATTGATTGACAGATGATGATTTGTTAAATAACTAATCCTTGTTTCCCCCCCGGGTCGTTCAGCCCCTTTGTATTAACTGTCACGGCCCGGGGGAAACATGGATTGGTTCTTTCTTTCATGTAATTAGCAAGAGTCCATGAGCTAGTGACGTATGGGATATACATTCCTACCAGGAGGGGCAAAGTTTCCCAAACCTCAAAATGCCTATAAATACACCCCTCACCACACCCACAATTCAGTTTTACAAACTTTGCCTCCGATGGAGGTGGTGAAGTAAGTTTGTGCTAGATTCTACGTTGATATGCGCTCCGCAGCAAGTTGGAGCCCGGTTTTCCTCTCAGCGTGCAGTGAATGTCAGAGGGATGTGAGGAGTATTGCCTATTTGAAATGCAGTGATCTCCTTCTAAGGGGTCTATTTCATAGGTTCTCTGTTATCGGTCGTAGAGATTCATCTCTTACCTCCCTTTTCAGATCGACGATATACTCTTATATATACCATTACCTCTGCTGATTCTCGTTTCAGTACTGGTTTGGCTATCTACTATATGTAGATGAGTGTCCTGGGGTAAGTAAGTCTTATTTTCTGTGACACTCCTAGCTATGGTTGGGCACTTTGTTTATAAAGTTCTAAATATATGTATTCAAACATTTATTTGCCTTGACTCAGAATGTTCAACTTTCCTTATTTTCAGACAGTCAGTTTCATATTTGGGATAATGCATTTTAACATTTTTCTTACCTTAAAATTTGACTTTTTCCCTGTGGGCTGTTAGGCTCGCGGGGGCTGAAAATGCTTCATTTTATTGCGTCATTCTTGGCGCGGACTTTTTTGGCGCAAAAATTCTATTTCCGTTTCCGGCGTCATACATGTCGCCGGAAGTTGCGTCATTTTTTTACGTTATTTTGCGCCAAAAATGTCGGCGTTCCGGATGTGGCGTCATTTTTGGCGCCAAAAAGCATTTAGGCGCCAAATAATGTGGGCGTCTTATTTGGCGCGAAAAAATATGGGCGTCACTTTTGTCTCCACATTATTTAAGTCTCATTTTTTATTGCTTCTGGTTGCTAGAAGCTTGTTCTTTGGCATTTTTTCCCATTCCTGAAACTGTCATTTAAGGAATTTGATCAATTTTGCTTTATATATATGTTGTTTTTTCTCTTACATATTGCAAGATGTCTCACGTTGCGTCTGAGTCAGAAGATACTACAGGAAAATCGCTGTCAAGTGCTGAATCTACCAAAGCTAAGTGTATCTGCTGTAAACTTTTGGTAGCTATTTCTCCAGCTGTTGTTTGTATTGATTGTCATGACAAACTTGTTAAAGCAGATAATATTTCCTTTAGTAAAGTACCATTGCCTGTTGCAGTTCCTTCAACATCTAATGTGCAGAATGTTCCTGATAATATAAGAGATTTTGTTTCTGAATCCATAAAGAAGGCTATGTCTGTTATTTCTCCTTCTAGTAAACGTAAAAAATCTTTTAAAACTTCTCTCCCTACAGATGAATTTTTAACTGAACATCATCATTCTGATTCTGATGATTCCTCTGGTTCAGAGGATTCTGTCTCAGAGGTTGATGCTGATAAATCTTCATATTTATTTAAAATGGAATTTATTCGTTCTTTACTTAAAGAAGTCCTAATTGCTTTAGAAATAGAGAATTCTGGTCCTCTTGATACTAAATCTAAACGTTTAAATAAGGTTTTTAAATCTCCTGTAGTTATTCCAGAAGTTTTTCCTGTTCCTGATGCTATTTCTGCAGTAATTTCCAAAGAATGGGATAATTTGGGTAATTCATTTACTCCTTCTAAACGTTTTAAGCAATTATATCCTGTGCCGTCTGACAGATTAGAATTTTGGGACAAGATCCCTAAAGTTGATGGGGCTATTTCTACCCTTGCTAAACGTACTACTATTCCTACGTCAGATGGTACTTCGTTTAAGGATCCTCTAGATAGGAAAATTGAGTCCTTTCTAAGAAAAGCTTATCTGTGTTCAGGTAATCTTCTTAGACCTGCTATAGCTTTGGCTGATGTTGCTGCAGCTTCAACTTTTTGGTTGGAAACTTTAGCGCAACAAGTAACACATCGTGATTCTCATGATATTATTATTCTTCTTCAACATGCTAATAATTTTATCTGTGATGCCATTTTTGATATTATCAGAGTTGATGTCAGGTTTATGTCTCTAGCTATTTTAGCTAGAAGAGCTTTATGGCTTAAAACTTGGAATGCTGATATGGCTTCTAAATCAACTTTACTTTCCATTTCTTTCCAGGGTAACAAATTATTTGGTTCTCAGTTGGATTCCATTATTTCAACTGTTACTGGTGGGAAAGGAACTTTTTTACCACAGGATAAAAAATCTAAAGGTAAAAACAGGGCTAATAATCGTTTTCGTTCCTTTCGTTTCAACAAAGAACAAAAGCCTGATCCTTCATCCTCAGGAGCAGTTTCAGTTTGGAGACCATCTCCAGTTTGGAATAAATCCAAGCCAGCTAGAAAGGCAAAGCCTGCTTCTAAGTCCTCATGAAGGTGCGGCCCTCATTCCAGCTCAGCTGGTAGGGGGCAGGTTACGTTTTTTCAAGGAAATTTGGATCAATTCTGTTCACAATCTTTGGATTCAGAGCATTGTTTCAGAAGGGTACAGAATTGGTTTCAAGTTGAGACCTCCTGCAAAGAGATTTTTTCTTTCCCGTGTCCCAGTAAATCCAGTAAAAGCTCAAGCATTTCTGAAATGTGTTTCAGATCTAGAGTTGACTGGAGTAATTATGCCAGTTCCAGTTCCGGAACAGGGGATGGGGTTTTATTCAAATCTCTTCATTGTACCAAAGAAGGAGAATTCTTTCAGACCAGTTCTGGATCTAAAAATATTGAATCGTTATGTAAGGATACCAACGTTCAAGATGGTAACTGTAAGGACTATCTTACCTTTTGTTCAGCAAGGGAATTATATGTCCACAATAGATTTACAGGATGCATATCTGCATATTCCGATTCATCCAGATCATTATCAGTTCCTGAGATTCTCGTTTCTGGACAAGCATTATCAGTTTGTGGCTCTGCCGTTTGGCCTAGCTACAGCTCCAAGAATTTTTACAAAGGTTCTCGGTGCCCTGCTGTCTGTAATCAGAGAACAGGGTATTGTGGTATTTCCTTATTTGGACGATATCTTGGTACTTGCTCAGTCTTTACATTTAGCAGAATCTCATACGAATCGACTTGTGTTGTTTCTTCAAGATCATGGTTGGAGGATCAATTTACCAAAAAGTTCTTTGATTCCTCAGACAAGGGTAACCTTTCTGGGTTTCCAGATGGATTCAGTGTCCATGACTCTGTCTTTAACAGACAAGAGACGTCTAAAGTTGATTTCAGCTTGTCGAAACCTTCAGTCACAATCATTCCCTTCGGTAGCCTTATGCATGGAAATTCTAGGTCTTATGACTGCTGCATCGGACGCGATCCCCTTTGCTCGTTTTCACATGCGACCTCTTCAGCTCTGTATGCTGAAGCAATGGTGCAAGGATTACACGAAGATATCTCAATTAATATCTTTAAAACCGATTGTTCGACACTCTCTAACATGGTGGACAAATCACCATCGTTTAATTCAGGGGGCTTCTTTTGTGCTTCCGACCTGGACTGTAATTTCAACAGATGCAAGTCTCACAGGTTGGGGAGCTGTGTGGGGATCTCTGACGGCACAAGGAGTTTGGGAATCTCAGGAGGTGAGATTACCGATCAATATTTTGGAACTCCGTGCAATTTTCAGAGCTCTTCAGTTTTGGCCTCTTCTGAAGAGAGAATCGTTCATTTGTTTTCAGACAGACAATGTCACAACTGTGGCATACATCAATCATCAAGGAGGGACTGACAGTCCTCTGGCTATGAAAGAAGTATCTCAAATTTTGGTTTGGGCGGAATCCAGCTCCTGTCTAATCTCTGCGGTTCATATCCCAGGTGTAGACAATTGGGAAGCGGATTATCTCAGTCGCCAAACGTTGCATCCGGGCGAATGGTCTCTTCACCCAGAGGTATTTCTTCAGATTGTTCAAATGTGGGAACTTCCAGAAATAGATCTGATGGCGTCCCATCTAAACAAGAAACTTCCCAGGTATCTGTCCAGATCCCGGGATCCTCAGGCGGAGGCAGTGGATGCATTATCACTTCCTTGGAAGTATCATCCTGCCTATATCTTTCCGCCTCTAGTTCTTCTTCCAAGAGTAATCTCCAAGATTCTGAAGGAATGCTCGTTTGTTCTGCTGGTAGCTCCGGCATGGCCTCACAGGTTTTGGTATGCGGATCTTGTCCGGATGGCCTCTTGCCAACCGTGGACTCTTCCGTTAAGACCAGACCTTCTGTCACAAGGTCCTTTTTTCCATCAGGATCTGAAATCCTTAAATTTAAAGGTATGGAGATTGAACGCTTGATTCTTGGTCAAAGAGGTTTCTCTGACTCTGTGATTAATACTATGTTACAGGCTCGTAAATCTGTATCTCGAGAGATATATTATAGAGTCTGGAAGACTTATATTTCTTGGTGTCTTTCTCATCATTTTTCCTGGCATTCTTTTAGAATACCGAGAATTTTACAGTTCCTTCAGGATGGTTTAGATAAAGGTTTGTCCGCAAGTTCTTTGAAAGGACAAATCTCTGCTCTTTCTGTTCTTTTTCACAGAAAGATTGCTATTCTTCCTGATATTCATTGTTTTGTACAAGCTTTGGTTCGTATAAAACCTGTCATTAAGTCAATTTCTCCTCCTTGGAGTTTGAATTTGGTTCTGGGAGCTCTTCAAGCTCCTCCGTTTGAACCTATGCATTCATTGGACATTAAATTACTTTCTTGGAAAGTTTTGTTCCTTTTGGCCATCTCTTCTGCCAGAAGAGTTTCTGAATTATCTGCTCTTTCTTGTGAGTCTCCTTTTCTGATTTTTCATCAGGATAAGGCGGTGTTGCGAACTTCTTTTGAATTTTTACCTAAAGTTGTGAATTCCAACAACATTAGTAGAGAAATTGTGGTTCCTTCATTATGTCCTAATCCTAAGAATTCTAAGGAGAAATCGTTGCATTCTTTGGATGTTGTTAGAGCTTTGAAATATTATGTTGAAGCTACGAAATCTTTTCGTAAGACTTCTAGTCTATTTGTTATCTTTTCCGGTTCTAGAAAAGGCCAGAAAGCTTCTGCCATTTCTTTGGCATCTTGGTTGAAATCTTTAATTCATCTTGCCTATGTTGAGTCGGGTAAAACCCCGCCTCAGAGAATTACAGCTCATTCTACTAGGTCAGTTTCTACTTCCTGGGCGTTTAGGAATGAAGCTTCGGTTGACCAGATCTGCAAAGCAGCGACTTGGTCCTCTTTGCATACTTTTACTAAATTCTACCATTTTGATGTATTTTCTTCTTCTGAAGCAGTTTTTGGTAGAAAAGTACTTCAGGCAGCGGTTTCAGTTTGAATCTTCTGCTTATGTTTTTCGTTAAACTTTATTTTGGGTGTGGATTATTTTCGGCAGGAATTGGCTGTCTTTATTTTATCCCTCCCTCTCTAGTGACTCTTGTGTGGAAAGATCCACTTCTTGGGTAGTCATTATCCCATTCGTCACTAGCTCATGGACTCTTGCTAATTACATGAAAGAAAACATAATTTATGTAAGAACTTACCTGATAAATTCATTTCTTTCATATTAGCAAGAGTCCATGAGGCCCGCCCTTTTTTTGTGGTGGTTATGATTTTGTATAAAGCACAATTATTCCAATTCCTTATTTTTTATGCTTTCGCACTTTTTTATCACCCCACTTCTTGGCTATTCGTTAAACTGAATTGTGGGTGTGGTGAGGGGTGTATTTATAGGCATTTTGAGGTTTGGGAAACTTTGCCCCTCCTGGTAGGAATGTATATCCCATACGTCACTAGCTCATGGACTCTTGCTAATATGAAAGAAATGAATTTATCAGGTAAGTTCTTACATAAATTATGTTTTTACGAATCGTCATATATCAATCAATTTCACAAAATGGTGAACGGGAAAGCTGCGCTTATAGTCGCAGCGGTAAATAGGTAACAATTCTGCAAAATATATACATATAGAAGATTCCATGAATTAAACCCTTGTTAATTTTCAAAAGTCTATCCAATGCCGTGGGGCACTATTAGTAACTTGACATTCACTTTAAGAAGCAGCGTTCTTAAGACCGCTGCTCCTTAAGGAGGACAGCAATCATCACGATCAGATACGATCTGGATGATTGACACCCCCTGCTAGTGGCTAATTGGCCTCAAATCTGCAGGGGGCGGCATTGCACAAGCATTTCACTAGAAATTCTTGTGCAATGTTAAAT
The DNA here is from genome assembly GCF_027579735.1 of Bombina bombina. Classification (NCBI taxonomy): domain Eukaryota; kingdom Metazoa; phylum Chordata; class Amphibia; order Anura; family Bombinatoridae; genus Bombina; species Bombina bombina. The sequence goes on along the minus strand of NC_069499.1, from coordinate 1,491,164,481 downwards.
GCCGACAGCGTATGCTGTCGGCATTTAGCGATGTCGGGCGGACATGATTTGCTACAGCGGATCATGGTGGCCCGCATCATAATAAATCAGCCCCTCAGAGCGGTTCAGCTTTAGGGAGTGAGAAGCCATCCACAATGAGATATTAGCTAGGCAGCTGGTGACAGCAGGGAAGAGGGAATTTCTGGTGCAAAAATTTAGATTTGGGTGTCATTTGCATAAAGATGATACTGAAACCCACAGGACTTAATTTAAGAGACCCGAGATGATGTGTAGACTGAGAAAAGAAGTGGACCTATGACAGAGCCTTGAGGTACCCCAACAGAGAGGGGTAGAGGGCAGGAGGAAGAGCTATATAAATATACACTGAAGGTACATTTATAAAGGTAGGAAGAGAGGGTTGTGTCACAAATACTCAATGATTGAATGGTCTGCAGGGAGGTCTAAAAGGATATTCTTATAGGCTCACAACCAATAGTTGCTAAAAGGCAGCATATAACCTGTAAGTTACTGTGCAAGCACATACTTCTGATCTCTGCCTAAGTTTCACACATTTATTTCCCCACCTAAAAAACTATTATTCTTATGGTTTTCACAAGGGGCATTACTGATTATCCGCATTAAGGGAATTCATAGACTAGGACCAAATAATTGTTTGTTAGAAAAAGTAAATAACAGCTCCAGCATTTCTGGTGTAGTGGAACAACCATAGTCATTTTACAGCAAATAAATAAACCAAAAAACGAAATTTGTGCATGATAAATTTATTTATTTCTGGATATGGTGAGTCCACAACGTCATCAATTACTGTTTGAAAAGGCAAAGAGCACCACAGCAAAGCTGTTAAGTATCACTTCCCTTCCCACAAACCACATTTATTCTCTTTGCCTTGTCAATGGAGGAGGTGAAGTTTTGGTGTCTGAAGAAAATTGGATTTCTTTCGCTACAAGCAAGATTTTTGGGTCTAGCCGTACTCCACGTTAAGCTCTTCAGTAGGGTAGTGGTGACTTTAAAGCAGTTAGCAACTTGTGAGGTGGGCCTAACATGTTGCTGCCCTAGTATAGAAAGCCAGAGTAGGTTTACTCTGTTCTTTCTTTTTCTACAGGTCTCTGTAAGGAGTGGCTTCCTTTCACACCATGTGAGCTGTCCTCCTGCCGGACAGCTATATGTGCAGGTAAGTGCCTTTTGGGGCTAGGAGGCTGGCATTGATGGGGTTATTCGACCGAAGGGAAATAGAAAAAGAAATGATACAAAGGTGTAGAGGTGCCTGACGTTTAGTCAAAAATGACTGTCTTAAAAAAAGGGTGGGGTCGTGGACTCGCCATATCCGGAAATAAATTATCATGTAAACATAAATTTCATTTTCTTTCCTAAGATATGGTGAGTCCACGACGTAATCAATTACTGTTGGGAACCAATACCCAAGCTAGAGGACACAGATGACTAGAGAGGGAGAAAAAGACAGGTAGACCTAAACAGAAGGCACCACCTTCAAAAAGAAACTTTTCTCACAAAAGAAACCTCAGTTGAGGCAAAAGAACCAAATTTGCAAAATGAAACATACTTCTCAACCAGAAAGAAAGAGAAGTAGCAGTTGCTTTCAGATCTTTATATATTCTGGAAAAACAAACAGGGGAGAAAATCCTTAGTCACCTGTAGATAGAAATTTAGAGCATGCACAACATCCAAATTGTGCAACAAACGTTCCTTATGAGAAAAAGGATTAGGACATAGAGAAGGAACAACAAATTCCTGATTAATATTATCCGAAACCATTTTTAGGAAGAAAATCCAAATTAGTACGAAAAACCGCCTTATCTGCATTAAAGATAAGATAAGGCGAATCACACTGCAAGCCGAGAGTTCAAAAACTCTCCAAGCAGAAGAGATAGTAATAAGAAGCAAAACTGTCCAAGATAAAAACATAGAATCTATGGAATGCAAAGGCTCAAACAGAGCCTGCTGCAAAACTTGAAGAACAAGGTTAAGGCTCCTAGAAGGAGCATTAAACTAAAACACAGGCCTGATACAGACCAGGGCCTGACAAAATATTGCACATCTGGCACATCCGCCCGACGCTTGAGTAACAAAAAATATAGGGCAGAAATCTGACCTCTCAGAGTACTGACTGACTACTCCAGGCCTTTCCGGAGAAAGGACAAAATCCTAGGAATCCTGACCCTACTCCAAGAGTAGCCCTTGTATTCACACCAATAAAGGTAATTACACCATACCTTCTGGTAATCTGACTAGTAACAGGCTTGCAAGCCTGAATCATGGTCTCAAGGACCGATTCAGAAAAACCACGCTTAGACACAACTAAGTGTTCAATCTCCAAGCAGTCAGCTTCAGAGAAACAAGATATGGATGAAGGAATGGACCCTGAGTTAGAAAGTCAGAGGCAACCTCCAAGGAAGACATCTTCACTAGGTCTGCATACCAGGTCCTGCGAGGCAATGCAGGGGCTATTAGAATTACTGATACGCTCCCCTGTTTGATACAAGCAATGACTTGTGGAAGAAGAACAAACGGAGGAAATAGGTATGCTAGAATCCCAAGGAACCACCAGAGCATCTATCAGGGCGGCCTGCAGGTCTCTTGACCTTGAATCATACCTTGGAAGCTTGGCGTTCTGCCGAAACACCATCAGATCCAACTCCAGTACCCCCCATTTGAGGGTTAACCTGGAGAACACCTCTGGATGGAGAGCCCACTCCCCGGGATGAAAAGTCTGTCTGCTCTGAAAGTCCGCCTCCCAGTTGTCCACTGCTGGAAAGTGTATGGCAGATAGACAGCATTTGTGAGCTTTCACCCACTGAACAATGCGAGCCACCTCTTTCATGGCTAAGGAACTCTGAGTTCCTCCCTGGTGGTTGATGTAAGCCACTGAGGGGATATTGTCCGACTGGAACCTGAAAAACCAGGCTAAGGAACACTGAGGCCAAGCCATCAGAGCATTGTAAATCACTCTCAACTCCAAGACGTTTATGGGAAGAGCAGACTCCTCCCGAGACCATAGTCCTTGGGAGTCTCTTGTTGACTGATCTAGATCTATCCTCTGAAACAGATCCAAATGGTCCCCGTTCCATTGTCTGATCATGCATAACTGCAGAGCTCTCAAATGGAATTGAGCAAAGGGAATGATGTCCATGAAAGCGACCATCAGACCACGCGACCATCAGACCAATTACCTCCATACATTGAGCCACTGATGGCCGAACAGTAGACTGCAGAGTCAGGCAAGAGGAAAGAATTTTGGATTTTCTGACCTCCGTAGGGAATCTATTATGGTCCCTAAGAAAACTACCCTTGTAGCTGGAACAAGGAAACTCTTTTCCAAATCCCATCCGTGGAAACGTAGAAAAGACAACAAGATCTCTGTATAAGAGCTTGCCGGTTGAAAATATGGCACCTGAACCACTGATCACTGCCAAGAGAGCCCCCAGAATCTTAGAAAAAAATTCTGTGAGCAGTGGCAAGGCCAAAGGAAAGAGCCACAACTGAAAGAGTTTTCCAGAAAGGTAAATCTCAGGAACTAGAAGATACACATCCATCAGGTCTATGGTCATCATGAACTGACCCTCTTGGACCAAAGGAAGAAAAGAACCAATGGTTCCAGTTAGAAGGATGGTACCCTGAGAAAACTTCTTGAGACACATTAGGTCTAGAATTGGATGAAAATTCCCCACCATTTCGGGAATCACAAACAGGATTAAATTGAAACCTTGACCCTGTTCCCTTACAGGAACTGGAACTATCACTCCCAGGGAAGAAAGGTCCCAAACACAATTCAAAAATGCCTCTCTTTTATCTGGTCTGTAGATAAACTAGAGAGGTGGAACCTTCCTCCAGGAGGAAAGGTTTAAATTCTATTAAGCAACCCTGAGATACTATATCCGCAGCCTATTTGGGACATCTCGTATTCACTCTTGTAGAAAACAGAGAAATACAGCCCCCCACAGTTTGTCCATTGACTCTAAATAGAGCAGCTATCCTCTATATGGATCTTAATTCTCTTAGCCAGAATAGAAATATCCCGCTCTACTTGACCCCTGTTGTCTTTTCTATTAAAGGAAAAACAAGCTGTGTTTAGGAACACCTGATGACAGATCTAGATCAGATACATGCAGAACAAGAACGCCGCTCCGTTCTCAGCCGGAGAACGAGGTGGGGTTACATCTCCAGGCTCAGCAAGAGCCTAAAATGGCGCCACTCCGTTTCTCAGAAAAGAAGGAGCCAGGGACATGATAACGGCATGGGAACGAAGCGCACATATTACTAACATTGCGCTTCATTCCGACGAGTAATATAATCTTAATACCCAGAGCCCAGCTGTTATAACAACAACGCAGGCGTTCATGCAGGGTAGAAAAAATTAATAATCTCACCGCTCCGCTTGAACTTAAAAACTGGAAGAGACTGAACACCGGACTATTCCAGGAATGGACCCTCTAAGTGAAATATCGCACTCTAACAGTCTCCACCATTGCATAAAAGACACAATAAACAATTAGGGTACCCTAATGAACCTTGATCGATATATGAGGTGATCATATTTGAAAATATAAGTGAGCTGAGTGAAAATTAATTCTGAGCCAACAAAAGAGGGTTAACTCCTTCCTATCCGTGAAGGAGGTTAACCCCTAAGTCTCCAAAATCACATACACTTGTAGTGCCTGCCCACTGCCATTAAAATATCCTCCATTAAGGATATTGTGTCCCACATTAGGTGCAGAGAGCTTTTAACGCCATCAGTGCCAGCCTCCTAGCCCCAGAAGACAAAAGGCACTTACCTGCACATATAGCTGTCCGGCAGGAGGACAGCTCACACAGTGTGAAAGGAAGCCTATCCTTACAGAGATCTGTGGAAAAAGAAAGAACAGAGTAAACCTACTCTGGCTTTCTATACTAGGACAGCAACATGTTAGGCCCACCTCACAAGTTCCTAACTGCTTTAAAGCCACCACTACCCTACTGAAGAGCTTAACATGGAGTACGGCTAGACCTAAAAATCTTGCTGTAGCGAAAGAAATCCAATTTTCTTCAGACACCAAAAACTTCACCTCCTCCATTGACAAGGCAAAGAGATACTTAACAGCTTTGCTGTGGTGCTCTTTGCCTCCTGCTGGCCAGGAGTGATATTCCCAACAGTAATAGATAACGTTGTGGACTCACCATATCTTAGGAAAGAAAAATAAATAAATAAATAAATGTATATTGCAATTAGTTATATTTTCAATGAGTAAAGACTTTATGGGTATTACATTGCAAGTTTTATTTCTATTTTAATTGTAATCACCCCCGCCCTCAAAGTTTTAGTGAGTGTTTTTATGAATTCAAATTATTCCACCTCTGGGCGAGCTACTAACTACAGTAAATTTGTGAGACATACAATAAACCATAATGAACATTGGTGTTATACCTTGAGGATTATGTTTTTTTCCTGTTTAACTTTATCTTGTGAATTTCAAGCCAAATTGTTGATCTTTAAATTAACATTGATGGGAAGTTTCGTTCCTTTTTATTCTATTTACAGTGCCCATGTATTGAATAACATTTTCTATTTTGGGTACTCTTCAGTCTTTGCTATTAATCCTGTTGTTGAACCTACTTTCCATGAATACCCTATGCCTGCTAGATGCCTGATTGCTTGGCCCGCTGTTGCCAACACTGCTTTGTATGATCACATTTCTGCCTGTTCTTCATTTGGACTGAGCCTCTGTTGCTTAACATTTGTCTGTAACCCTGGATTACTCTTCAGTCACCTTTAACCCTGATTTGTTGCTGTATTATTATATTATATAGCTTGTACTAAGATTGCATTTTTCTGATCTAATTTAACTGAAGTTACCTTCCTGCTCTACTTGTAAAATTAGAAACTCTACCAAGGTAATCTTGTCAGATGACTTGAATCTTGCTTAGCTGTGTTATTTGGCTATGCCTTGATTTCTTCAATAAGCATAGCTAGGTAAGCTCAGGAGCAGCAATGCACTTCTAGTAGCTAGCTGCTGATTGCCGGCTACACATATATGCCTCTTGTCATTGACTCACCTTATGTGTTCAGCTAGCTCCCAGTAGTGCATTGCTGCTCAAAAGTACCAAGAGAATGAAGCAAATTTAATAACAGAAATAAATTTGAAATGTGTTTAAAATTCTAAACTCTTTTTGAATCATGAAAGTAAAAATTGAGGTTTCATGCCCCTTTAAGACCATCAGAAAATATATGTAATAAGACATAAATGAGATAAAAAGCGAGCAGTTTGACCTTTGTGAGTAAGAGAGTAAGGAGCATGATAATTTCACCAACTAGATATGGCCAGTAGTTAACACAAGACTATTATCAATGGGATACTATAGAGATGTGATCTAACAAGTAGCTCCACACTTGCTGTCCCAGTTGTAACATTTTCCCATTGTACTTAAATATAATCCCACAACCAAATGGCGAACCCTCTGCCCATTCCAAACAAATAAAAACAATAGGAGATATAACGCTCTGTAAAGGAATGAAGGGTATTAACTACTTTGGACAAGGTAACTAAAATGGATATACTGTAAACCGGATACTAGGTAAGGATATTAGTGAAGACCAATAATGTCCATGTCAACATAATTTTTAATTAATTGAATAGAGTTTCTCCAGTGATAGTGTATGACACCAGGTTTAACCATTCTGTCACAGTTGGTATAGTTGGTTACTTCTAATATCATGGTTAAACATCATCCAAAATAGGGATTTTTGGTACATATATAGTAAAAGTATCGGGCCATTAAAAAAAATTGTTGTTGGAGAGTTTTATATTGGAAATTAAGGACTTTTTTTCATATATGTAATAATATGTTCCCAAAATGTTTACATAAATAGGCATTGCCATAATATGTAAGACTGTTCCCCTCTCCCCACATCCTCTCCAACACGAATCTGTTACGGTAGGATAAATTTAATGTGCATATTAGGGTTAAGGTCAGGCACAGTTTTTTTATAGTAATTCCCCTCTTTATTCTTTATGCAAACTGATTTATCTGATGTTGGATGCTCATAGTGCAATAGTGGTTGTGGTGGAAGTGCTAAGCCGTACAGTGCTATACAGCCCGTGAACTTACTGATGTTGCCATCAAGATTATCACTGACTAAATGCAGAAAACAACTTTATTTAATGCTGGACTAAGTTCATCAGCACATCCTTGGCACAGGTGAGATGGGCTTGAATTAAAGTCACAGTAAATTGGGATTATCTGCTATATGACATGTATTATGCTATTTACCTGCGATACGTTACATCACAGAGTCCATGTCAACATGCGGTTAGGCTTTTAGAGAAATCACCTGTTATCTTTAGGGCCTCCTATGTTTACTGACCCAGGTTTGCAGTCCTGGTACTACATTTGTTTAATGTGTATTACCCCTTGGCTACACTCTGTGTTGGTGGTGTCAGATTGCACACTTGCGTGCAAGATATGACACCCAACTTGGCACTGGTCACATGGTCATATGGTCACATGGTGTGTGTAGGCATTGTTGTCCAATCTAGCCCTATAAATTCATATAGTGCAGAAGACTATGATAGATGGTTTGACATGTCCCAGTAGCGAAGAATAGCATTGGAAACCTTTATAAGACAGGTGTTATTGGCAGGAACTAAAATGACTCACTGTATATGGAGAAACACAAATTTTTCTTTCATGATTTAGATAGAGAATACAAATTCAAACAACTTTCCATCTAATATCTAATTTGTTTTGTTCTCTTGGTATCTTTTGTTGATGAAGCAGCAATGCATTACTGGGAGCTAGCTGAAAACGTCAGGTGAGCAAATAACACGAGGCATGTATGTGCAGCCACCAATCAGCAGCTCCTAAGTCTACCTAGGTATCCCTTTCAGCACAGGATATCAATAGACCAAAACAAATTAGATAACATAAGTGAAATGGAAAGTTATTTGAAATCACGTGCTCTATCTGAATCATGAAAGAAAAAATTTGATCGTTTGCCAGACACACGGAGAACGAATCTTCGAAAATATATAGACATAGTATGCTGGGTCATCTTTGCTTTTTGTAGTGTTATATGATATTAGCAGTATATACATCTTTGGCATTGAATATGTTATGTTGGTAACACCGACCTACACTGCTGTTATTTAGTGATTGTAACTACAGATGTATTAAGCAGCAAATATCTTAATATGGGAAAAATCCACACTAATGTGGAAATCATACTTTTGATTTATATTAGTCAATGATGCAGAGGGGTAAAATATTACCGTCATGTGAAGTGCTCGGGAATATGTGATTTTGCACATATGGATGTAGAAGGTGGAGAATGTGTTGTGACTGGGATTATAAATAGGTATATCGGTTATACTTATGGGATAGTGACATCGTTTTGTGCCTTTCTCAACACAACGGAGAGGGGTTTAGGTTTTAAATTTAGATGAGGATTATATTATGTTGTTTGTAAATACTATTTTGTGTGAGAGAAGAGATTGTCGTAACATAAGCTCGGTATTGGAGCCGAAATGTAGACTATTTCTTTGATATAGACCTGAGAGGGCCAATCCATTTTTGTTTAATAATATATGAATATATAAATATACACACATATACAGGTAGCCCTCGTGAAGGAATTGTTGAAAAACAAAATCGGTTCCAGGCCACTCTCAAAATTGACATTAGAAATGTAATATTATATAATACCTTAATATTCATTCTATGGGGCCGATTTAACAAGGGCCGAATAGGACCTGATCCCCCTGTTTCCGCTGCTCCTTAACTCATACGTCTCCTCTGAGGAGTCGGACAGCAATGCCCCCGATCGCGTACGATTGGGTTGATTGAAACCCCCTGCTAGCGGTCGATTGGCCGCAAATCTGCAGGGGGCGGCATTGCACAGGCAGTTCACAAGAACTGCTTGTGCAATGTTAAATGCCGACAGCATACGCTGTCAGCATTCAGCGATGCCTGGCGGACAAGATCCGCTACAGCGGATCATGTCCGCCAGACATTGATAAATCGGCCCCCTTGTGTTATTATATAATATTATATCATATTTAAAGTCCTGACATTAATGCTGTAAATGTAAAAACAACAATATAAAAATTGATTTTTTGCGTGTGAGGCTGGTCATTATCCATCAATAAGACAGTGGGGAGTTCTGTTTATCAACCAGTGAGCAGTCATTTTATTTATTTGTTGCTTATAACAAGGACATTTTTAGCAATATTTTTAAACATGCACATAGACATACATTTCCTGTTAGCTGCAATATAAAATAGACCAGTAATGTATGGAAACATATTTTTAATATGTTACTGCTCTTTTATATGCATGATAGCAATTATTTTACAGCTCACTGAACTGGCGCTTTAAGAAAGCAAATTAATTACAAACTACTCACACGTGCTGTATACAGCATTACAGTGCTGTACTATAAATGTAGATGGCAAAAACTGTTCTGCAAAGATTTTGTTTTCAGCTAAGAAGCCAGTGGAACAATTTCCTCAATATTGGTCATGTGATCAAAAAATTGCTGGACGCTTAAATGTCCAATTTTTTTAAGTCCTTGAGTCTTAGGTAATTTAATAGGCCCGCTATGCCTCAATGCAATTACACATATGGAGCAGAATGATGTGAGGAGCAGTCAAGAGGATCAAATCACTACTGTTTACATGTATTGCTAGCAATCAAAGAGGTTAAATTATTGATTTGAATGTTACTGGCAGCAAAGGTGTACAATGACTGTACAGTTGTGAAAAATATACATGGTGGGATCAAGAGTGTAGGCTTTTGCAGGTGCATAGTGTGCCCCACCTACCATTGTGGCCAGTTACCTGCAGATTGTTCAGTAGTTTTGTAGAGTACAGCTGGTAACCCTACTTAGAATAGGCGCTATTGTGAAACGGTGCAAATTGACCCAGCGCAAAATGAGGGCTATCTGTATATGTATCTGTCATCTATATATATGGCTCAAAATTTCCACCGCACACTCGCCCTGGGTGAGTAGAAATTGAACTGGGGCGAATAGAGAGAGAGAGATAAATGCTGTCTATACACTGTGCAAATGACCAGTAAATGTATATATTTGTAATAATTGTATTAAAAGGACTTAATTTGTTATTGTTTAAAATAAAAAAGATGACAAACTACTGCACTATCAGTTTTTCCACAATGGCTAAACATATGCAAAGAGGGTGTGTGGTAGTGGGTGTGGTTTGGGTGGTTGATGAGTGGGATCAGAAGTGACCTTGTACTTTTTTTTAAAAAGGAATAAATTACTATTTAAAGAGTGGATTATTATTATAGGTGTTGATATTGTATTAAAAAATACATTTATTCTATTTGGAAACTTATATACAATTATATTTAAAATAAAATTATATATATATATATATATATATATATATATAATTCAGTATAGTAATAATTTAGTTAGTTTACGGTTTTCAAAGAAGGGCTTATCTTTTTAACCTAGAAGATTAATAAATGTAAGGGGCCACAATAAGGAGAGAGTAAATCTGGCTTTATATTGTGGATTTCCTTGTATATTTTAAAAATATGCCCATTACACAGGATTAAAGGGACATAAAACAAGCTGGGATAGAGACAAATATAATAATATGTGCTTTAATTACTTTACCTGCAAATTTATACTGCAGTGACTCGCCATTAACCCTTTCTTTTTAGTTTCTGAATTGTAAAGCTCTAACTCCCACTACACATTTCCTTCTATGGCTGGATCTACATCTATTGTTGTTTTGATAGAAGCCTAGAAGCTGTGAACTCAGTTGAAATACAATGCCTGTGTCTAAACACTGATAAGAGGGGTGGAGTTGGCTGCTCCAGGCAGCTAAGTTATGCAATTATTTTTGCTTATTTTTGAAAATTATTTTAAAATACTTGCAAGCAATTTTTAAACTATTGTTTAATGCAAACTATTTTAATTAATTTGCCCTTTTAGGATATGTACAGATCTCAACCTGTTTTATGTCCCTTTAAGATACCTCCAGAAATGATGTTGTATTAAATAGATGTAAGGTTTTTACATGATGATGGTTTCTATCATGCGTTTCTCAGTATTTCACAGTAAAAGTGTGACATAATGAATTAAACAGTGTGATTTAGGCCTAACAAATAGCATATCGAAAGAGAAGTGTCTGCTAGAAAGATTGTTTAAACATCAGTAACCATGATATGAGTTAGATCAGAAAGCAAAGTAGCTTTGTTTTACATTAAAGGGATCTTATTACCTCAAACTTTATTGCATGTTGAAGCCAAAATGTTTTCCAACTCTAAGCATTATCTATTCCACAAAAAATATATATATTTGGATTTATCATTAAGATTATAAAAACTCAATCTTGTAGGGGAAGGTGACTCAGTTAACTTTTTTTTTAATATTTATTATTATTTTTAGATCCAGTGGTTGGATGATGATTAAAGGGTATTAAACTTTTGCTTATAAATTATTCTTGACCCATGCTCTATACAGAGGGCAAATCAAATATTTAGTTTAGGCAATTTTCAGGGTTTTAGAAATGGCTTCTTGACCTCTCCAGGAAGTATAAGACTAGGCACAATTTTTACATGAAAGCTGTTTTAAAAGGGACATTCCAGCCAAAATTGGAATCCACATGGATCCATTTCGGTTGTGAATTGAAGCATCTTAGTAATATAAATGTAGTAGCAAAAATGCATATTATAAAAGCTATAGCTGTTTCAAAAGGGTATTTAAAATGACATGAAACCCAACATTTTTCTTTCATGATTCAGATAGAGAATACAATTTTAAACAACTTTCCAATTCACTTCTATTATTTAATTTGCTTCCTTCTTTTATTATCCTTTGCTAAAAGGTTTATCTGGGAAAGCTCCGGAGCAGCAAAGAACATAGGTTCCAGCTGCTGATTGGTCGTTGCATATTTATACTGATTGTCATTTGCTCACCTGTGTGGTCAGCTAGAAACCAGTAGTGCATTGCTGCTCCTTCAACAAACGAAACCAAGAGAATGAAACAAATTAGATAATAGAAGTAAATTAGAAAGTTGTTTAAAATTGTATTCTCTATCTGAATCATTTTAAACACAACACTTGCTCAGAGAATCTAAGGTGCTTGTACCTTCTGGTAATTGCTGACATGATACAAGCCCCACTGGTGCTCTGAGCAGCTGCAGTATTTAAAATGCTGGTGCACTGAAAATATCTAGCTATGTTTCACATGCATGTGCAGAGAAAAATGTTAACACTAAAACAGTTGTAACTTTTACTAGGCACATTTTTGCCAGTAAATATATATTGCAAATATGTTTCTATTCAAAGATGTAATTCATCTATGTGCATTTACGTTTTGAACAAAATGTCCCCTTAATGTTTGTTTAAACTTACAAGTTAGAATGTTGCGCATCACCTGTAATGTTTATGTACTTATTTCATAGCTATCATTACACTATTGTGTAATATTTTTTTGTTAACGTTTATAGTGAGCATAACTAAATATGGTACATCCATTTTCCTTGCTTTTATCAATAAAAGCAATGGGCAACTCTCACTGTATTTAGGTTTCTGTAATCATTATTATTTATTGTATGAACTAATAAGGCATTTCTCTGATAAATGAAAGTAATAGCTAGTCTTCGTTACTCGCCATAAGTGTCTTGCAAGTTTGAGTCTTTCACTGATTGGGTTTTTATAAAGACATGCATATAAGAGAATGAGAGCAATTTTCCTGCAGCTTTGGTTAGTAGAGAATAACTAAAAATTCTGATTTTTTTTTTTTTTAAATATCACGCACTATTATAACACTTTCTCCTAGATTACGAGTTTTGTCGGTAAAAACCTGCGGGGCTAACGATCCTTTTTTTCTTACCGCTCCCTTTAAACAACGCTGGTATTACGAGTTTTCTGAATGGCTGCGTTAGCCTCAGAAAAGTGAGCGTTGAGCAAAATTTAGCTCCACTTCTAACCTCAATACCAGCGTTGCTTACGGTAGCGGTAAGCTGGAAAAACGTGCTCGTGCACGATTTCCCCATAGGATACAATGGGGCTGAGCTGGCTGAAAAAAAACCTAACACCTGCAAAAAAGCAGCGTTCAGCTCCTAACGCAGCCCCATTGTTTCCTATGGGGAAACACTTTCTAAGTCTACACCTAACACCCTAACATGAACCCCGAGTCTAAACACCCCTAACCTTACACTTATTAACCGCTAATCTGCCGCCCCCGCTATCGCTGACACCTACATTATATTATTAACCCCTAACCTGCCGCTCCGGACACCGCTGCCACCTACATTATCCCTATGAACCCATAATCTGCTGCCCCCAACATCGCCGACACCTATATTATATTTATTAACCCCTAATCTGCTGCCCCCAACGTCGCCGCAACCTAACTACACTTATTAACCCCTAATCTGGCGACTGGACATCGCCGCCACTATAATAAATGTATTACCCCTAAACCGCCTCGCAAACACTATAATACATTTTATTAACCCATAATCTGCCCTCCCTAACATCGCCGCCACCTACCTACAATTATTAACCCCTAATCTCCCGCCCCCAACGTCGCTGCTACTATAATAAAGTTATTAACCCCTAAACCTAAGTCTAACCCTAACCCTAACACCCCCCTAAGTTAAATATAATTTAAATAAAACAAACTAAAATTACTATAATTAAATAAATTAATCCTATTTAAAACTAAATACTTACCTATAAAATAAACCCTAATATAGCTACAATATAACTAATAGTTACATTGTAGCTATTTTAGGATATATTTTTATTTTACAGGCAAGTTTGTATTTATTTTAACTAGGTACAATAGCTATTAAATAGTTAACTATTTAATAGCTACCTAGTTAAAATAATTACAAAATTACCTGTAAAATAAATCCTAACCTAAGTTACAAATACACCTAACACTACATTATCAATAAATTAATTAAATAAATTACCTACAATTATCTAAACTAAAATACAATTAGTTTAGATAATTAAATTAAAAGGGCTTTTTGCGGGGCATTGCCCCAAAGTAATCAGCTCTTTTACCTGTAAAAAAAAAATACAAGACCCCCCCCAAAATAACAACCCACCACCCACACACCCCTACTCTAAAACCCACCCAATCCCCCCTTAAAAACACTGATCTGTCCAGAAGTCTTCATCCGATGGGGCAGAAGAGGACATCCGGACCGGCAGAAGTCTTCATCCGATCGGGGCAGAAGAGGACATCCAGACTGGGAGAAGGCTTCATCCAAGCGGCATCTTCTATCTTCATCCATCCGGTGCGGAGCTGGTCCATCTTCAAGACATCCGACGCGGAGCATCCTCTTCTTCTTGACGACTAACGATGAATGAAGGTTCCTTTAAATGACGTCATCCAAAATGGCGTCCCTCGAATTCCAATTGGCTGATAGGATTCTATCAGCCAATCGGAATTAAGGTAGGAAAAATCCGATTGGTTGATTTAATCAGCCAATAGAATGTGAGGTCAATAGAATAAGAGCTACTGTAATTCTAATGGCTATTCTAATCAGCCAATAGAATTACAGTAGCTCTTATTCTATTGGCTATTCAAATTAGCCAATAGAATTACAGTAGCTCTCATCCGATTGGCTGATTTGAATTTGAAGGCTCAAATCAGCCAATAGGAATTCTTTAATCGCGTACCTTGAATTCCTATTCAGTGTATGGCGGAGATCGTATGAAGAGGATCCTCCACGCTCCATGGCTCCGCAGTCTTCAGTTCCAGCGTCGCCGGTCTTTAGTTCCAGAGTGGACGGGACGGTCTCCAGCTCTGCGGTCATCAGTCTTCAACTCCTTCGCACCGCGCCGGCTGGTTCCTGGATGAAGAAGATGTCGCCGCTTGGAAGAAGACTTCACCGCCTGGAACAGGACCTTCTCCGCCGGTCTTCAGGACAGGTAAGGAGCACTTGGGTGTTAGACTTAGGTTTTTAAGGGGGGATCGGGTGGGTTTTAGAGTAGGGATGTGTGGGTGGTGGGTTGTAATGGGGGGGGTTGTTCTTTTTTTTACAGGTAAAAAATCTGATTACTTTGGGGCAATGCCCCGCAAAAAGCCCTTTCTCTTGTTAAGTGTATCCAGTCCACGGATCATCCATTACTTATGGGATATTCTCCTTCCCAACAGGAAGTTGCAAGAGGATCACCCAAGCAAAGCTGCTATATAGCTCCTCCCCTCACATGTCATATCCAGTCATTCTCTTGCAACTCTCAACATAGAAGGAGGTCGTGAGAGGACTGTGGTGTTTTATACTTAGTTTATTTCTTCAATCAAAAGTTTGTTATTTTTAAATGGCACCGGAGTGTGCTGTTTATCTCAGGCAGTATTTGGAAGAAGAATCTGCCTGCGTTTTTCTATGATCTTAGCAGAAGTAACTAAGATCCATTTGCTGTTCTCACACATTCTGAGGAGTGAGGTACTTCAGAGGGGGAATGGCGTGCAGTTTTTGCCTGCAAATAAGGTATGTGCAGTAAAATATTTTTCTAAGGAATGGAATTGACTAAGAAAATACTGCTGATACCGAAGTAATGTAAGTAAAGCCTTGAATGCAGTGATAGCGACTGGTATAAGGCTTATTAATAGAGATACATACTCTCATAAAAATGTGTTTTAAAACGTTTACTGGCATGTTTAATCGTTTTTTAACGTACATTGGTGATAAAACTGTAATGTTAGTATAGCCTTAAATGCAGTGAAAGCGACTGGTATCAGGCTGATTAATAGAGATACATACTCTTTTAGAATGTGTTTTAAAACGTTTGCTGGCATGTTTAATCATTTATTGACATATGTTTGGTGATAAAACTTATTGGGGCCTAATTTTTCCACATGGCTGGCTTAATTTCTGCATAGAAACAGTTAACTGAGGTTTCCCACTGTTGTAATATGAGTGGGAGGGACCTAATTTAGCGCTTTTTTGCGTAGTTAAAATTACAAAATGAATCATCAGATTCCCTCAGCAGTCCCATGATTACTACAGGACATCTCTAAAGGGCTAAAAAGACTTCCAAAATTGTTTATAGGGAAGGTAATCCACAGCTCAGCTGTGGCAGTTTTGTTGTGTCTGTTTAAAAACGTCTATGTCGTTTTTTTAATCTGTTTTTTGCATTAAGGGGTTAATCATCCATTTGCAAGTGGGTGCAATGCTCTGTTACCTTATTACATATACTGTAAAAATTTCGTTTGATTTACTGCCTTTTTTCACTGTTTTTCAAATTTTGACAAAATTTGTTTCTCTTAAAGGCACAGTAACGTTTTTATATTTGCTTGTTAACCTGATTTAAAGTGTTTTCCAAGCTTACTAGTCTCATTATTAGTCTGTTCTAACATGTCTGACATAGAGGAAACTCTGTGTTCATTATGTTTAAAGCCATGGTGGAACCCCATCTTAGAATGTGTACCAGATGTACTGATTTCATGTTAAACAATAAAGATCATTTTTTTGTCTTTAAAAATATTATCACCAGAGGATTCTGTCGAGGGGGAAGTTATGCCGACTAACTCTCCCCACGTGTCAGACCATCGTTTTTCATGTTTGCCTTTCTAGACAGGCATTACCAGTCTGTAGCTCTTTCCTTTGGGTTAACTACATCCCCAAGAATCTTTATGGAGGTTCTGGGGTCGCTTTGGCGGTCCTTAGACCGCGGGGCATAAAAATGGCCCCTTATTTAGACGACACGATACAGGCGTCAAACATCCAAGTTGCCAAGTTTCATACGGACGTAGTAATGGCATTTCTGAGATCGTATGGGTGGAAAGTGAACAAGGAAAGAGTTCTCTATCCCCAATCTCAAGGGTTTCCCTCCTAGGGATTCTGATAGAAAATTTACCTGACGGAGTCAAGGTTGTCAAAGTTTCTAAATTTCTGCCGTGTTCTTCATTCCATCCGCGCCCTTTGGTGGCTCAGTACATGAATGTAATCGGCTTAATGGTAGCGGCAAGGGACATAGTATCGTTTGCACGCCTACTTTTCTGATCGCTGCAACTATGCTTACTCAGTCAGAGGAACGGGGATTACACAGATTTGTTCTCCTGTTAAATCTGGACCAAGAGATCAGAGATTCTCTTCTCTGGTGACTATCTCGGGTCCATCTGTCCAAGGGTATGACCTTCCGCAGGTCAGATGGGACAATTGTTACAACAGATGCCAGCCTTTTTAGGTTGGGATACAGTCTGGAACTCCCTGAAGGCTCAGGGATAGTGGACTCAGGAGGAGACCCTCCTTCTAATGTATATTCTTGAACTGGGAGCGATATTCCATACTCTTCAGACTTGGCCTCAGTTAGCAACTCTGAGGTACATCATATTTCAGTCGGACAATATCACGACTGTGGCTTACATCAACCATCAAGCTCTTGTCTATCAGCTATACATATCCCAGGTGTTGAGAACTGGGAGACGGATTTTCTAAGTCGTCAGACTTTTCATCCGGGTGAGTGGGAATTCCCTCCGGAGGTGTTTGCACAAAATCAAGCATGAGAGTGCTTTGGCGTTTTTTGACAGCGCCTGCGTGGCCACGCAGGACCTGATATGCAGATCTGGTGGACATGTCATCCTTTCCACCACGGTCTCTGCTTCTGAGACAGGACCCTCTACCTCAGGGTCCTTTCAACCATCTAAATATAACTAATCTGAGTTGGACTGCCTGGAGACTGAACGTTTGATGTTATCAAAGCATGGCTTCTCCGAGTCAATCATTGATACCTTAATACAGGCATGAAAGCCTGTCTCTAGAAAAATTTGACATAGATATGGTGTAAATATCTTGTTGTAATGAATCCAAGGGTTACTCTTGGAGTAAAGTCTGGATTCCCAAGATATTATCTTTTCTCCAAGATGATTTTGAGAAAGGATTGTCAGCTAGTTCCTTAAAAGGACAGATTTCTACTGTCTATTATTTTGCACAAGCGTCTGGCAGGTATTCTAGACGTTCAGGCTTTTGGTCAGGCTTTGGTTAGAACCAAGCCTCTGTTTAAAGCTGTTGCTTCGCCATGGAGCTTAAACCTGGTTCTTAAGGTTCTTCTAAGAGTTCCGTTTGAACTTTTTCATTCCATAGATATCAAACTTTTATCTTGGAAAGTTCTTTCTTGGTAGATATTTCCTCGGCTCGTAGAGTCTCCGAGTTATCTGCGTTACAATGTGATTCTCCTTATCTGGTCCGCCGTACGGATAAGGTAGTCCTACGTACCAACCTGGGTTTTTACCTAAGGTGGTATCTAACAAGAATATCACTCAAGAGATTGTTGTTCCGTTCTTGTATCCTATTCCTTCTTTAAAGAAGGAACGTCTATTACACAATTTGGACGTGGCTCGTGCTTTAAAGTTTTTCTTACAAGCTACTACAGATTTTCATCAAACATTCACCTTGTTTGGTGTCTATTCTGGACAGAGGAGAGTTCAAAAGACTTCAGCAACCTCTCTGTCCTTTTGGTTAAAAAGCATAATTCATTTAGCTTATGAGACTGCTAGACAGCAGCCTTCTGAAGGGATTACAGCTCATTCTACTAGAGCTGTGGTTTTCACTTGGGCCTTTTTAGAAGGAGGCTTCTGTTGAACAGATTTACGAGACGGAGTCTTGGTCTGCGCTTCATACTTTTTCAAATTTATCAAATTTGATTCTTCTTCAGAGGCTATTTTTGGGAGAAAGGTTTTTTTTACAGGCAGTGGTCACTTCCGTTTAAGTACCTGCCTAGTCCCTCCCATCATCCGTGTACTTTAGCTTTGGTATTGGTATCCCATAAGTAATGGATGATCCGTGGACTGGATACACTTAACAAGAGAAAACATAATTTATGCTTACCTGATAAATTTATTTCTCTTGTAGTGTATCCAGTCCACGGCCCGCCCTGTCCTTTTAAGGCAGGTTTAAATTTTAATTAAACTACAGTCACCACTGCACCCTATAGTTTCTCCTTTTTTGTCTTGTTTCAGTCGAATGACTGGATATGACATGTGAGGGGAGGAGCTATATAGCAGCTTTGCTTGGGTGATCCTCTTGCAACTTCCTGTTGGGAAGGAGAATATCCCACAAGTAATGGATGATCCGTGGACTGGATACACTACAAGAGAAATAAATTTATCAGGTAAGCATAAATTATGTTTTTAAGGGCTGGTAAAAGAGCTGATTACTTTTGTAATTTAGTATAGGGTAGGAAATTTTATTATTTTGGGGGGCTTTTTTATTTTATTAGGGGGCTTAGATTAGGTGTAATTAGATTAAAATTCTTGTAATATTTTTTTTTTCAATGGGACTCCCATAGCGCCGGTATTACGAGTTTGCCTGGGAGGCCAAAAAGTGAGAGGTACACTCTATACTGACAACATCCGTACCGCCATCTAAAGTCAGTAGTTAAGAGTTTTACGTTACAAAGCTGTAGCATAAAACTCATAACTAAAGTTTTACAAAGTACACTAACACCCATAAACTACCTATTAACCCCTAAACCGAGGCCCTCCCGCATCGCAAACACTATAATAAATTTATTAACCCCTAATCTGCTGCTCCGGACATCGCCGCCACTATTAAAATGTATTAACCTCTATTCCGCCGCTCCCCGACATCGTCACCACTATAATAAACCTATTAACCCCTAAACCGCCACCCTCCCACATCACAAACACTATTTAAATTTATTATTAACCCCTAATCTGCCGTCCGCCCACACCGCCGCTATAATAAACCTATTAACCCCTAAACCACAAGCCCCCCACAATGAAATATACTTAAATAAACTATTAACCCCTAAACTGAAAGCCCCCTACAACGAAATATACTAAAATAAACTATTAACCCCTAAACCTAACGACCTCCTAACTTTATATTAAAATTACAATTTCCCTATTGTAAATTAAATCTTACCTGTCAAATTAAATAAATTAATTTTAAACTAAAAATTAAACTAAGATAATTATTAAACTACAATTAAACTAACTACCAATTAAATTTAACTAAACTACACATTAAAAAAATCCTAACACTACTCTAAAAATTAAAAAAAAGTATCTAATTACAAAAAAATTAAATAACTAAATTACAAAAACAAACAAACACTAAATTAGGAAAAATAAGAAACAAATTATCAAAAATAAAAAAGAATTATACCTAATCTAATAGCCCTATCAAAATAAAAAAAACCTAGCCTACAATAAACTACCAATGGCCCTTAAAAGGGCCTTTTGTGGGACATTGCCCCAAAGAATTCAGCTCTTTTATGCCTGAGGAAACAGCCTGTTGGTTGAGAAACGCGTTGCAACTGTTTTTAACATTTTTTTTTATGTATTGGGGTATTATTGTTTTTATCCCTTGCATTTTTAAACAATTGGTTAATAAATTGTTATTTTTTATGGAAGCCTAAGCCTGCTTATTGGACACACTGGTTAACAACATCCTGCTGCAGTATCAGTGTAGTTGGGTCACTGTGATTCCCCAGCCTATCTCAATCAGCACACAGGTGCTGCTTTTATTGTAAGTATAATACTTTCACCTTGATGAATTGTGCCATTTATCTTGCATTATTGCACTAGGAGGTGCTCTTTGTGATTTCTTCTCGCAGATTACTTGTCTGGATACAGTGGATTTCTTCATCCGGCGACAGGATCAGTGTAGCTGGGTCGCTGTGATTCCCCAGCCTGCCCCAATCAGCACGTAGGTGCTGCTTTTTTTGTGAGTATTCAATCTTCACCTATTCTATCTGTGCCATTTTTCTTGCAATATTACACTAGGAGGCGCCCTCTTTTTTGTGATTCTTCTTCACAGATCGTTGGTTGCTTTTTTTTTGGTATAAGAGGAGCTGCCCCTCAAGTTTGATCACCTAATCACTAATTACATTGGATATTCTAAACAGGATTCCACCGAAGATTTCAGGACTTTAATGAACATTGGCATAAGCTACCTTGCTTAGGTCTAGGATACAGTTAAGTTTTTTTATTGTTAAGAGTCATATGTCTGCATATCATTTGTCATTTGTTGTCTACTAAATATTGTCAATTTACATATATTAGCTGGTTTTTATAATAGCGCCCCCTATAGTTGGATACCTAGGCATTATCAACTAGTTCTTGTATAATAAACCTATTAACCCCTAAACCGCCACCCTCCCACATCACAAACACTATTTAAATTTATTATTAACCCCTAATCTGCCATCCGCCCACATCGCCGCTATAATAAACCTATTAACCCCTAAACCGCAAGCCCCCCACAATGAAATCTACTTAAATAAACTATTAACCCCTAAACTGAAAGCCCCCCACAAAAAAATATGATAAAATAAACTATTAACCCCTAAACCTAACGACCTCCTAACTTTATATTAAAATTACAATTTTCCTATCTTAAATTAAATCTTACCTGTCAAATTAAATAAATTAATTTTAAACTAACAATTAAACTAAGATAATTATTAAACTACAATTAAACTAACTACCAATTAAATTTAACTAAACTACACATTAAAAGAATCCTAACACTACTCTAAAAATTAAAAAAAAGTATCTAATTACAAAAAATAAATAACTAAATTACAAAAACAAACAAACACTAAATTAAAAATAAAGAAACAAATATTTTTAAATAAATTAAAAATAAGAAACAAATTATCAAAAATAAAAATGAATTACACCTATTCTAATAGCCCTATCAACATAAAAAAGCCCCCCCAAAATAAAAAAAAACCCTAGCCTACAATAAACTACCAATGGCCCTTAACAGGGCCTTTTGTGGGACATTGCCCCAAAGAATTCAGCTCTTTTAGCTGTAAAAAAAAATACCCCACCAACAGTAAAACCCACCACCCCCACAACCAACCCCCCCAAATAAAATAAGTATCTAAAAAAACCTAAGCTCCCCATTGCCCTGAAAAGGGCATTTGTATGGGCATTGCCCTTAAAAGGGCATTTAGCTCTTTTACATGCCCAGACCCTAATCTAAAAATAAAACCCACCCAAAAAAACCTTAAATAAACCTAACACTAACCCCCAACGATCTACTTACAGTTATTGAAGTCCCGCTTGAAGGATCCATCCAGCCAACAAGAAGTCTTCATCCAGGCGGCCTCTTCGATCTTCATCCAGCTGGCGAAGTCTTCATCCAGGTGGCCTCTTCGATCTTCATCCATCCGGCGCGGGTTCATCTTGAAGACATCCGGCGAGGAGCATCCTCTTCTTACGGTCGCCGCCGTAAACTGGAACTTCAATGCAAGTGACGTCATCCAAGACGGCGTCCCTTGCATTCCATTGGCTGAAAGATTTCAATCAGCCAATAGGATTAGAGCTGCTAAAATCCTATTGGCTGTTCCAATCAGCCAATAGGATTTGAACAGCTCTCATCCTATTGGTTGATTGGAACTGTAATGATCAAAAACTGTGAGTGGATCACAACTGCAGATTTTAAGTTTTCCTATCCAAGAAATAAGAGCTTAATCCAAAGAGTTAATTTCAGTGGTAATTGATACTCAGTACTAGAGTGTTAGGCTGCCAGGAATCAGACTGAGACGAGAAGTGCAAAAATAATCACACCTTTATTAATAGCAAAAAATAATAAAAAGTCCACAAGTAAAATAACAAGCCAGGAGTCAAAACCAGAGCTGGTAGTCAGACGAGCCAAGTCAGGAGCCAAAGTGAATAGTCAGACGAGCCGGAATCAGGAACAAGGAAAACCGCCGAGTCAGGGACAAGCCAGGGATCAGGAACCAGGAGGGACGTCAGATAGCCAGGTAATATACAAGAGCTCTCACAAACAGGTCTGAGACAATGCAAAAGCAAAGCATACTGAACAGAGGCCCTTTAAATAATAAGTGATGACATCACAATTCTGAGACTGCATCCTGTCTCACATGGATGATGCACACCAGTCTGGCCATAAAAGGAAGTGCAGGAAATGAGCAGCATCCCCCAAAATGCACCATAGGAAGAGAGGTGAGTAAAATGGCTTCCAGCAGCACATGGCAAACAAACAGGGAAAAAACCCTGACATGGAGGAAGAGGATGGTAATATCTTTATAGTGGTGAGTTTGTATCACTGCCACATAAGATAACTACTATGACTTTAAGTAGTGCTATTTAGTGGTGGTGAAAGTTAATTCTACTATGTTTTGAGCAACACTGAACCAATATTGTTTTCAGGTTTACAATGTTGTTAGTGCTTATGGATCGTCAAAGTTACTGTTAAGGATAGTAACTTTAGAGCTCTCAGTTACACAGTAACGGCTACGTATGTGCCAGAGTAATTAACAAGAATAAACTCTGAATGTCTTCGACTGCTCCGTATATGATAGACTGCTTGCCGTCACAAAGAGGAGGTCTCAGGTACGGTGAGTCAGCAGTAGAAGGAGGGATCATGGTCCGATACGGAGAAGTAACTCTTAATGATTCTAGAGCTTCGGTTTCCCAAGAAGAGTTGGAAATATGAAATGCTGCTTATGTTACCTTGCTTGATGCAAGGAAGACTCTTCTGCTGGGAGAGGTGAGTGAAGCAGTTCCGTTGCACTGACGACTCGACTAAACAGAAAGTGTAGCGAGTAAGTTCTTGTGTCAGAGCTGCAAGCTGGAATTGAATAGTATGACAAAGTACGCAGCTTATCCTGCTAAAAATCGAAGTAGGGAATTTTGAGGAATATCAGGCAGCTTGTAGTAAAGTTTAGAGGTATTCCTGGGTTGAGGTTTGACAATCCTGCTGGAGCTCAGAATTCTGACTTGAGTTCTTACCCTCTAACAAAATACTAAGCACTTGGGTTACGGTGCGCTGCAGTCTTAAAGGCATAATGGGAGGGGTTAGGAAAAGGGGAAGTAGATACAGGAAAATGACAATAGAATGTAAGTGGATCGTTGGGGGTTAGTGTTAGGTTTATTTAAGGGTTTTTTGGGTGGGTTTTATTTTTAGATTAGGGTCTGGGCATGTAAAAGAGCTAAATGCCCTTTTAAGGGCAATGCCCATACAAATGCCCTTTTCACGGCAATGGGGAGCTTAGGTTTTTTTAGATACTTATTTTATTTGGGGGGGTTGGCTGTGGGGGTGGTGGGTTTTACTTTTGGGGGGTGTTTGTATTTTTATTACAGGTAAAAGAGCTGAATTCTTTGGGGAAATGCCCCACAAAAGGCCCTTTAAAGGGCCATTGGTAGTTTATTGTAGGCTAGGGTTTTTTTTTTATTTTAATAGGGCTATTAGATTAGGTGTAATTCTTTTTTATTTTTCATAATTTGTTTCTTATTTTTTGTAATTTAGTTTTTGTTTTTTTATGCAATTTAGTTATTTTTATTTTTAGTAATTTTAGTTTTTTTTTTTTTTAATGTTAGGTTTTAGTGTAAGGCAGGTTAGGTTTTATTTCACAGGTAAGTTTGTATGTATTTTAACTAGGTAGTTAGTAAATAGTTAATAACTATTTACTAACTAGTCTACCTAGTTAAAATAAATACAAACTTACCTGTGAAATAAAAATAAAACCTAAGCTAGCATTGAAGCATTGTATGTAACTATTAGTTATATTGTAGCTAGCTTAGGTTTTATTTCACAGGTAAGTATGTATTTAGTTTTAAATAGGTATTATTTAGTTAATAATTGTACCTTTAGTTTAGCTCTATTTTAATTATCTTAATGTTTGGGGGGGTTAGGTTTAGGGTTAGGGTTAGGTTTAGGGGTTAATATATTTTAATTTAGCTTGTTGCGATGTGGGGGGCTGGTGGTTTAGGGGTTAATAGGTTTATTTAGTTAATAATTGTAAATTTAATTTAGCTATATTTTTATTATGTTAAAGTTAGTGGGTGTTAGGGTTATTGTTAGGGGTTAATGGATTTATTTAGTGGTAGTGATGTGGGAGGCCAGAGGTTTAGGGGTTAATAACTTTAGTATAGTGGCGGCGACATCGGAAACGGCAGAATAGGGGTTAATAGTTTTATGTAGGTGGCGGCGATGTTGGGGCAGCAGATTAGGGGTTAATAGCTGTATGTAGGTGGCGGCGATGTTGGTTGCGGCAGATTAGGGGTTAATAGCTGTATGTAGGTGGGGCAGCAGATTAGGGGTTAATAACTGTATGTAGTGGTGGCGATGTTGGGGCGGCAGATTAGGGGTTAATAGTTTTATGTAGGTGATGGCGATGTTGGGGGCGGCATATTAGGGATTAATGACTGTATGTAGGTGGTGGCGATTTCAGGGGCAGCAGATTAGGGGTGTTTAGACTCGGGGTTTATGTTAGGATGTTAGGTTTAAACATTATTTTCTTTTTCCCCATAGACATCAATGGGGCTGCGTTACGGAGCTTTTGTTTCCACGATCGCAGGTGTTAGGCTTTTTTTTGGCAGGCTCTCCCCATTGATGTCTATGGGGAAATCGTGCACGAGCACGTCAAAGCAGCGCTTGTTTTCGGTGCGGTATGGAGCTCAACGCCACCATATCGCCCGCACCAGCCTGCTTTTTCAAAACCTGTAATACCAGCGCTATAGGGAGGTGAAATAATGCCGCTTTTGTGGCGGTTTTTAAAATCCCTATAGCGCTCAAAACTCGTAATCTAGCTGAAAGACTTGCAATATGCAAATCCTCCTGTTTACAGATTCATGTAAAATAGAAGACAAATACAATATGCTGCATTTTAGATTACAATACTTAGCATACAAGCCATATTTGCATGTTCTTCATGTCATATACAAATGTCAGGTACTGATCTGAAAATTACTATTTATGAGGATTGTTATAATTTTCCAGTGGGGGCCCTCAATGTGCTTCAGCATATTAAACCCTGCCAGCTGTAGATATTCTGGAGCCAAGAACAAACTTTCCAATTGGGTTTCCACTTCAGATCCAGTCAAGGAAACGTTTCTCATGCCAGTATTCCCAAGATGGTACTTTCCCCTGAAAGATCTATTCACACATTGGATACGCTGCCAAATTATTGTTTCAACATAAGGAGATTTTTATATTTGCTTTAGAAAAGGGAAAACTACAGATTTGCAGAAAACCTTGCTCATGGCAAACCAAATTGTTCAGAAAGAGAGCTGGATTTGAATGCAGTTTTGTAAATTTACCTTGCAGTCTAATTTTTGTTTCAATAGATGCATTTAACCAGGAAATTAAGGTGATTTGAGATTATCCTGGCAGCCTCGTAACAGAATTCACCAAGAAAGTTTATTAAACTCTGATCACCTGATTTTATTTTTATGGGATTGCAACACAACCCCCCCCCCCCAAAACTAGTATTTGCTGGGTTTAAATCTAATAGCAAATTGTTTTCTGTATTTGTAGTTTAACCTTTATTTGTACTCGGAGTCTTACCAGTAAAGCAAACTAGGGTAGGAGTTAAAGGATAATAGTGTCAGGCAAAAAAAGACAAATGGAGTAGCTCTCTGCAATTCTACTCAAAATACAGGTATAATCATAGAAAACAGATCTTTTGCGCTTAAACAGCTAGACACTTTCACACTAGAGCAATGCTGACTAACTATGATAAGTGGTGTGTTTAAAAACTTATAATAA
The DNA here is from genome assembly GCF_027579735.1 of Bombina bombina. Classification (NCBI taxonomy): domain Eukaryota; kingdom Metazoa; phylum Chordata; class Amphibia; order Anura; family Bombinatoridae; genus Bombina; species Bombina bombina. The sequence continues at coordinate 1,491,138,004 of NC_069499.1, read as the reverse complement.
AGTTACACTCTCTTCACTTCGAGGTAATAATGAAAAAACTCTCTTCACTCAATAAAAAACAAGAGGTTTTACTTAATTGGTACGATCAATTTAAAGGACACATTAAAAATTAAACATAAAAATTAAACATTAAAAACCAATTTTAAAACTTGAAGAATATCTTAGTACAATGATTAGCAATATAATATACAAAGTGCAATTATGCAACTAAATAAAGGGCATCTAATACATGCGCAAGTAAGACAAAACGCGTCTCCACTGTCTGTTTTTAACAAACAACAAGACGTATATAAGAGCAGATAAATGTCTTATTAAGTGTCTCTTTTGAGGCTCTGTTATATATCTTTTTAGATGAGTGTCTTAGAACTCAAAATTTGGTAATGTTCCAAGTTAACAGGCTCCAATCTGATCAGAGTGTGACAGAAAAAAACATAATTTATGCTTACCTGATAAATTTATTTCTCTTGTAGTGTATCCAGTCCACGGATCATCCATTACTTATGGGATATATTCTCCTTCCCAACAGGAAGCTGCAAGAGTCCACCCACAGCAAAGCTGCTACATAGCTCCTCCCCTAACTGCCACTACCAGTCATTCGACCGAAAACATGCAGAGAAAGGAAAACCATAGGGTGCAGTGGTGACTGTAGTTTAATGGAAAAATTACCTGCCTTAAAGTGACAGGGCGGGCCGTGGACTGGATACACTACAAGAGAAATACATTTATCAGGTAAGCATAAATTATGTTTTCTCTTGTTAAGTGTATCCAGTCCACGGATCATCCATTACTTATGGGATACCAATACCAAAGCTAAAGTACACGGATGATGGGAGGGACAAGGCAGGTACTTAAACGGAAGTTACCACTGCCTGTAAAAAACCCTTTCTCCCAAAAATAGCCTCCGAAGAAGCAAGGTATCAAATTTGTTAAATTTGAAAAAGTATGAAACGCAGACCAAGACTCCGTCTTGTAATCTGTTCAACAGAAGCCACATTTAAAAAAGGCCCAAGTGAAAACCACAGCTCTAGTAGAATGAGCTGTAATCCCTTCAGAAGGCTGCTGTCCAGCAGTCTCATAAGCTAAATGAATTATGCTTTTTAACCAAAAAGACAGAGAGGTTGCTGAAGTCCTTTGACCTCTCCTCTGTCCAGAATAGACAACAAACAAGGTGAATGTTTGATGAAATTCTGTAGTAGCTTGTAAGTAAAACTTTAAAACACGAACCACGTCCAAATTGTGTTATAGACGTTCCTTCTTTGAAGAAGGATTAGGATACAAGAATGGAACAACAATCTCTTGAGTGATATTCTTGTTAGATACCACCTTAGGTAAAAACCCAGGTTGGTACACAGGACTACCTTATCCGTACGGAGAACCAGATAAGGAGAATCACATTGCAACGCAGATAACTCGGAGACTCTATGAGCCGAGGAAATAGCTACCAAAAAGGAACTTTCCAAGATAGAAGTTTGATATCTATGGAATGAAAAGGTTCAAATGGAACTCCTTGAAGAACCTTAAGAACCAGCTTTAAGCTCCATGGCGGAGCAACATTTTTAACCACAGGCTTGGTTCTAACCAAAGCCTGACCAAATGCCTGAACGTCTAGAATACCTGCCAGACGCTTGTGCAAAAGAATAGACAGAGTAGAAATCTGTCCTTTTAAAGAACTAGCTGACAACCCTTTTCTCAAAATCATCTTGGAGAAAAGATAATATCCTGGGAATCCAGACTTTACTCCATGAGTAACCCTTGGATTCATAACAATAAGATATTTACACCATATCTTATGTTAAATTTTCCTAGAGACAGGCTTTTATGCCTGTATTAAGGTATCAATTACTGACTCGGAGAAGCCATGCTTTGATAACATCAAGCGTTCTGTCTCCAGGCAGTCCATCTCAGATTAGTTATATTTAGATGGTTGAAAAGACCCTGAGGTAGAGGGTCCTGTCTCAGAAGCAGAGACCGTGGTGGAAAGGATGACATGTCCACCAGATCTGCATACCAGGTCCTGCGTGGCCACGCAGGCGCTGTCAAAAGCACCAAAGCACTCTCCTGCTTGATCTTGTGCAAACCCCTCCGGAGGGAATTCCCACTCCCCCGGATGAAAAGTCTGACGACTTAGAAAATCTGCCTCCCAGTTCTCAACACCTGGGATAGGGATAGCTTTTAGACAAGAGTGAATCTCTGTCCAGTGAATTATTTTAAGACTTCTAACATTGCTAGGGAACTTCTGTTCCCCCTTGATGGTTGATGTAAGCCACAGTCGTGATATTGTCCGACTGAAATATGATGTACCTCAGAGTTGCTAACTGAGGCCAAGTCTGAAGAGCATGGAATATCGCTCCCAGTTCCAGAATATTCATTAGACGGAGGGTCTCCTCCTGAGTCCACTATCCCTGAGCCTTCAGGGAGTTCCAGACTGTATCCCAACCTAAAAGGCTGGCATCTGTTGTAACAATTGTCCCATCTGACCTGCGGAAGGTCATACCCTTGGACAGATGGACCCGAGATAGTCACCAGAGAAGAGAATCTCTGGTTTCTTGGTCCGGATTTAACAGGAGAACAAATCTGTGTAATCCCCGTTCCTCTGGCTGAGCATGCATAGTTGCAGTGGTCTGAAATGTAGGCGTGCAAACGGTACTATGTCCCTTGCCGCTACCATTAAGCCGATTACATTCATGTACTGAGCCACCAAAGGGCGCGGATGGAATGAAGAACACGGCAGAAATTTAGAAACTTTGACAACCTGGACTCAGTCAGGTAAATTTTAATTTCTACAAAATCTATCAGAATCCCTAGGAGGGAAACCCTTGATATTGGGGATAGAGAACTCTTTCCTTGTTCACTTTCCACCCATGCGATCTCAGAAATGCCAGTACTACGTCCGTATGAGACTTGGCAACTTGGATGTTTGACGCCTGTATCAGGATGTCGTCTAAATAAGGGGCCACTTCTATGCCACGCGGCCTAAGGACCGCCAAAGTGACCCCAGAACCTCCATAAAGATTCTAGGGGCTGTAGTTAACCCAAAGGAAAGAGCTACAAACTGGTAATGCCTGTCTAGAAAGGCAAACCTGAAAAACCGATGGTGATCTTTATGCATCGTAATGTGAGGATAAGCATCCTTCAAATCCATTGTAGTCCTCTATTGACTCTCCTGGATCATAGTTAAGATGGTACGAATAGTTTCCATCTTAAATGATAGAATTCTAAAGAATTTGTTTAAGATCTTTTAGATCCAAAATAGGTCTGAAGGTTTCCTTTCCTTGGGAACCACAAACCGATTTGAGGAAAACGGTGTCCCTGTTCCTCTATTGGAACTGAATGGGTCACGTACACAATGCAAGAATGTCTCTTTCTTTATCTGGTTTGCAGATAAATGTGAAAGGCAAAAACTCCCCTTTTTTGGGGGGGAAAGCTTTGAAATCCAGAAGATATCTCTGGGGTATAATTTCCAATGCCCAGGGATCCTGGGCATCTCTTGCCCACGCCTGGGCGAAGAATGAAGTCTGCCCCCTATAGGATCCGTTACCAGATAGGGGTCCGTTCCTCATGCTGTTTTAGAGGCAGCAGCAGGCTCCTTGACCTGCTTATCTTTGTTCCAGGTCCGGTTGTCTCCAGACCGCCTTGGACTGAGCAAAAGTTCCCTCTTATTTTGCCTTAGAGGAAGTTGATGCCACACCTGCCTTGAATTTTCGAAAGGCACGAAAATTAGGCCTTTTTTGTCCCTTGATTTGGACCTGTCCTGAGGAAGGGCATGATCTTTTCCTCCAGTGATATAAGTAATAATCTCCTTCAAACTAGGCCTGAATAGGGTCTGCCCCTTGAAGGGAAGTTAAGTAGCTTATTTATTAAAGTCACGACAGCTGACCATGATATAAGCCATAGCGCTCTGCGCGCCAGTATAGTAAAAAACAGAATTCTTAGCCGTTAGTCTAGTCAAAGGAACAAAGGCATCAGAAAACAAAGGAATTGGCTAGCTTAAGTGCTCTAAGCTTGTCAAATATATTCATCCAATGGAGCCTGTAAAGCCTCATCAAGAGACTCAAACCAGAACGCCGCAGCAGCAGTGACAGGAACAATGCGTGCAAGGGGCTGCAGGATAAAACCTTGTTGAATAAACATTTTTTATCCATTGGATCTAAAAAAGCACAACAGTCCTCGCCAGAGGTAGTGGTACGCTTAGCTAGAGTAGAAACTCTTCTCTCCACCTTAGGAACTGTCTGCCATAAGTCCCGTGTGATGGCAACTATTAGAAAACATTCTTCTAAAAAATAGGAGGGGAAGAGAACGGCACACCTGGTCTATCCCATTCCTTATGAAAAATTTTAGTAAACCTCTTTAGGTATTGGAAAAACATAAGTACACACCGGCACTGCATATTATTTATCCAGTCTACACAATTTCTCTGGCACTGCGATTGTACACATTCATTCAGAGCAGCTAAAGCCTCCCTGAGCAACAAGTGGAGGTTCTCAAGCATAAATTTTAAATGTAGAAATATCAGAATCAGGTTAAATCATCTTCCCTGAGTCACAAATATCACCCACAGACTAAGCATATTGTGAGGTAGTATCAGACATGGTTCTTAAAGCGTCTGTATGCTCTGTATCTACCCCCAGAGCTGTTTTGCTTTCCTTTAATTTCAGGTAGTCTGACTAATACTGCTGCCAGTGTATTATACACAACCTTTGCCATGTCTTGTAAAATAAACGCTATGGGCGCCATTGATATACTTGGCGCCATTTGAGCGTGAGTCCCTGGAGCGGGAGTCAAAGGGTCTGACACGTGGGGAGAGTTAGTCGGCATAACTTCCCCCTCGACAGAATCCTCTGGTAAAATAAACGCTATGGGTGCCCTTGATGTACTTGGCGCCATTTGAGCGTGAGTCCCTAAAGCGGGAGTCAAAGGGTCTGACACGTGGGGAGAGTTAGTCGGCATAACTTCCCCCTCGACAGAATCCTCTGGTGATAATGTTTTTAAATACAAAAAATGATCTTTATTGTTTAACATGAAATCAGTACATCTGGTACACATTCTAAAATGGGGTTCCACCATGGCTTTAAACATAATAAACACAGAGCCTCCTCTATGTTAGACATGTTAGAACTAATAAAGAGACTAGTAAGCTTGGAAAACACTTTAAATCAAGTTAACAAGCAAATATAACAAACGTTACTGTGCCTTTAAGAGAAACAAATTTTGTCAAAATTTGAAAAACAGTGAAAAAAGGCAGTAAATCAAATGAAATTTTTACAGTACATGTAATAAGTTAACAGAGCATTGCACCCACTTGCAAATGGATGATTAACCCCTTAATGCAAAAAACAGATACAAAAAACAAAAAAAAAACCAACAACATTTTTTTAAACAGACACAACAAAACTGCCACAGCTGAGCTGTGGATTACCTTCCCTATAACTGTTTCTATGCAAAATTTAAGCCAGCCATGTGGAAAAATTAGGCCCCAATAAGTTTTATCACCAAACATATGTTAAAAAACGATTAAACATGCCAGCAAACATTTTAAAAACACATTCTTATAAGAGTATGTATGTCTATTAATAAGCCTGATCCAGTCGCTATCACTGCATTTAAGGCTTTACTTACATTACTTCGGTATCAGCAGTATTTTCTTAGTCAATTCCATTCCTTAGAAAAATATATTACTGCACATACCTTAGCATATATCTCTATCAATCAGCCTGGTACCAGTCGCTTTCACTGCATTTAAAGGCTGTACTTACATTACTTCGGTATCAGCAGTATTTTCTTAGTCAATTCCATTCCTAGAAAAATATTTTACTGCACATACCTTATTTGCAGGAAAACCGGCACGCCATTCCCCCTCTGAAGTACCTTACTCCTCAGAATGTGTGAGAACAGCAACTGGATCTTAGTTACGTCTGCTAAGATCATAGAAAAACGCAGGCAGATTCTTCTTCCAAATACTGCCTGAGATAAACAGCACACTCCGGTGCCATTTAAAAATAACAAACTTTTGATTGAAGAAATAAACTAAGTATAAAAAAACACTGACTCTCACGACCTCCTATCTATGTTGAGACTTGCAAGAGAATGACTGGTAGTGGCAGTTAGGGGAGGAGCTATGTAGCAGCTTTGCTGTGGGTGGACTCTTGCAGCTTCCTGTTGGGAAGGAGAATATATCCCATAAGTAATGGATGATCCGTGGACTGGATACACTTAACAAGAGAAATCCGTAGTACAATTTGATATCAGAGTATCTTCAAGTGTACACCTTCCCTCCGTTCTTCACAGATCACTTACCTCTTTTTCCACTTTGGGTGTTTGTTGTGTAGTGGTATAAATCTGTATTTGACAGACCACTTACCCACCTTCCTGTGTGATCTAGGTATTTAGTGTGAGCTGTCTTCTCCGGGGCGGTGCAGTGACTCAAGTTGGCATTCTACTTGTGTCTTTCTTCTGCTTCTTCCAGGTTCGTGACGTCACTTTTTCACGTGATCTCCTTACAGCAAATGGTGCTTAGATTTGTCAAGCAAACAACAACTTGGAGTCTTACTGTAATGTAACTATGAACAAACAATAAAGTAAAGGGAAAGTGACCTGAGGTGTGCCGTGGTCACATGGTCAGTATGCGTAAAATGGGGCATACCCAAAGAAAGTAAATGATAAGGAGAAAAGAGAAAAAAATAAAGGGATGGGGTGGGTGGGGAAAACGTAAAGGAAACACAAACAAAGAGGGAAAGACTAGAGCAACTATTTACAAGGTGTAAGACTCCTCCTAATAGCTACTTGTACTCTGAGTCTTACTGTAATGTAACAATGAACAAACAATAAAGTAAAGGTAAAGTGACCTAAGGTGTGCCGTGGTCACATGGTCAGTATGCCTAAAAGGGGGCAAAAAGAGACAAAATAGGATATAGTAATTATGAAAATAAATAATATAACAAAATAATTAAATCAAAAAGTAAGGCATGCAATATCCCAACTTGTGGATCAGGAATATATATAAGAAACAAGAAAAAATCCAACTCCCTAACATTTTGATGAAATGAACTGGAACCCCAAATAGAAAGACTGCTGAAGGCGCTTCTACTCTAAGGGAATGGCAAAAGTGACTAAGGATTAAGACCAAAATCCACTAAAACATGCATTGTTTGAGAAAATTGGTAGAAGTATTGGAAGAAAAGGGAAATGAAAGCGGACCATACCTAGGTCTAACTAGCGGCTGAAACATGAGCTGGTACAAGACAGCTACCGGATACTGTGAGTTAAGATTAAATAGGATATAAATACAAGAGCAAAGAAATCTAAGCAAACCTGGACAATAGAAAATCATCTGGTGAAGGCGCTGACAGCAAATGAGTGCCAAAAAATATCAGTATAGCCTGTGGAAGCTGCAACATCTGTGACTACATAAGGAGAAGACTCCAAAACTGCTGGAATACCATGGATATTCCATGCCAGCATTGATAAACTACACCTACATAAATAAATCATAAAAACTGTAACAAGTTTAATAAACGATGCAACTAAATCTATCTCTTAAATGTAACAGCCACTGAGACACTACCACAAGCATAAGACAACGGGAGCAGCATCACCTAAGGCTACGGCAAAAGCAGAGACAGTAGTGATTGCGGAGCAGTGGGTGTCTCAGGGGCAAATATAGAAGACGGGAGACTCAGATAGTACACACCTTAGTACCAAAATCATGAAATGAAATCGACAACAAAAAGAGAAAAGTATAAATTTGAGTCAGAGCGGTAGCAACAAAACACAAAGACCCATTCAGCGCTGATGCCAGGTGTACTGAGGAACAGACGTATTAATCAGCTGTGCATGCAGTAGCCGGATAAGAAATACTCCTGTGCTATAATCAGCCATGAGCTTAGGGATAGTATAAAACTTTAATAAGGTGAACTCCAAAACCTCGGTCCTCTGGTAGGAGATGGCAGGACATAGGCAAACATCAATGTTTGAGGCTTGAGACATAACCTATATAACTGAGAGAAAAGAATTTAATGAGCAATAAATTAAACATATATACATGAAGGATATGTCAGAAACTTAACCATAACAGGTAATAGGTATAAATGTCATGATATGACATGAATGTATGACGTATACAGCTACAGACGAGAAACTTACCACCCAACAAGTTAATTTACAAAAGACAACTCAGTCAGTATGCACCCACAAAAGTGATGGGTAACAACAAGTGGTGAAAAAACGCCAGAAATAACGGAACAAACAGCTATACATGAAATGAGGACATGATGTAATATGCCTGATAAATGTGATGCAAATGAACAGACAAATAATAGTGATAACAAACAACAAACTTGTACATAACTGAAAACATGACAAGTAGGAATATTCGTGTTCCTTAACAAATAATCATAAATATGTAGTGCAAGCGAGCAAATTCACTAGGGTGATAGTAAATCAATTATAAACTAAAACTCAACATGCACGGGACCGAAAACGTGTAAGTCCCTATGTATAAAGGAGGCCAAGTCACCTGGGGCATACGAGGCAAATTAAAAAACATAAAAAACTCAGGCCTTATGACTACCTAAAAGCGTGTTAGGTAAGAGGTAGGAATGCTTATGATATGATGTGCACATACGGCGTATCTATGAACGAGAAACTTGCCACCAAACAAGTTAATTAAAAAACGATAACTCAGTCCATAGGCGTCCATAAACGTGATGGGCAACGACAAGTGGTGATAAAACACCATAAATGACAGAAATACAGCTATATGTGAAATTAAAGGGACAGTCAAGTCCAAAAAAAACTTTCATGTTTCAAATAGGGCATGTCATTTTAAACAACTTTCCAATTTACTTTTATCACCAATTTTGCTTTGTTCTCTTGGTATTCTTAGTTGAAAGCTAAACCTAGGAGGTTCATATGCTAATTTCTTAGACCTTGAAGGCTGCCTCTAATCTAAATGCATTTTGATTGTTTTTCATCACTAGAGGGCATAAGTTCACATGTTTCATATAGATAACATTGAGCTCATGCACGTTAATTTACCATGGAGACAGCTCTGATTGGCTAAAATGCAAGTCTGTCAAAAGAACTGAAATAAGGGGGCAGTCTGCTGAGGCTTAGATACAAGGTAATTACAGAGGTAAAAAGCGTATAATTATAACTGTGTTGCTTATTCAAAACTGGGGAATTGGTAATTAAGGGATTATCTATCTTTTAAAACAACAAAAATTCTAGTGTTGACTGTCCCTTTAAATGTGATGCGGACATGAATGCAACAAAACATAAGGTAAATCAACCTATGGAAGCTGCAACAGAAAATGAAAAACTTAAAAAATACCTGAAAACATAGATAAATGCATACATAAGACATAAAAACAGTGAAAACAATCATAAAACAATCATAAAACAGCAAATTTGACATGAAAAAAGAGACTGAAAGCGTATCTGCCCCTATCTAAAAGAGAGGCCAAGTTACCTGGATCTACCAGGCTAACTAGAGACGTAAAACTCAGGCATTGATAAAATATAACAGATAAAGGAATGAATGTTATGTTACTTATAATTATATCTGAAATATATAGTGCAAGCAAGCAGAATCACTAGGGTGATAGTAAATCAATTAAAAACACTCAGCTTGCACAAGACTGTAAACGTGAAAGTCCAATCTATAAGAGGAGGCCGAGCTACCTGGGGCGTACCAGGAAAATTAAAAAATGTAAAATCAGGCCTCATAAATACCTGAAAACATGTCAGATAACAGGTGAGGTAGGACTGTAATGATACGTTGTGAAACGTGTGACCTTTGATTTACTAGCAAATATCAAACACCACAGGTACATACATCCAAATGCACAGATATAACACAATTGCATAATAAAGCGGCATAACTGAAGTCATGACATACCAAACTAGACATGTGCACACTAAAAAATGTTGTTTTGTTTCGTTCTCATTAGTTAAATAAATAATTTTGTTTCGGCATATTAGTTACATTAAGTTAAATACATAATTTTGTTTCGGCATATAAATTATGTTAAGTTAAATCGTTTTTCTGAACCATTCGTTATTTCAGATCCATTCGTTATTTCGGATCCATTCTTTATTCGTATTCATCATTCTATTCTAAAGTTTAAAATAGAATAATGAATATGAATAAAGACTGGATCCGAAATAACGAATAAATCCGAAAAACGATTTAACTTAACATAGGGAATATGCTGAAACTAAATTATCTAAACCGCCGTCCCCCCACATCGCCAACTGTAAATAAAAACATATTAACCTCTAAACCGCCGTCCTTCCACATTGCTAACACTAAATAAAAACTTATTAACCTCTAAACTGCAGTCCCCCCACATCGCCAAAACTAAATAAACCTATTAACCTCTAAACCGCATTCCCCCAACATCGCCAACACTAAATAAACCTATTAACCTCTAAACCACTGTCCCGCCACATCGCCAACACTAAATAAACCAATTAACCTCTAAACCACCAACCCCCCACATCGCCAACTCTAAATAAACTTATTAACCCCTAAACCACCGTCCCCCGCATCGCCAATACTAAATAAACCTATTAACCCCTAAACTGCCGTCCCCCAACATTGCCAACACTAAATAAACCTATTAACTTCTAAACCACCGTCCCCCAAACATCGCCAACAATAAATTATTATTATTATTATTATTATTCTTTATTTATAAAGCGCCAACAGATTCAGCAGCGCTGCCCATGGGTACAAGGATAACAGTACAGTGGAGAAACAATACGATAAGACACAACATTTTACAGACAAATACAGGGGGGAATTGAGGGCCCTATTCCTGTGGGAACTTACAATCTAGACGGGAAGGAGGATTGGAAACAGGAGGTGGGGACTGCAGAGGTGAGAATGATATTAGTGAGGAGATAGAGGGCAACTGTTAGTTAATTGAAGTTAGTTTGTTAATAAGTCGGGTGATAAGCTTCCCTGAACAGAAAGGTCTTTAGGGAACATTTAAAGGAGGAGAGGTTAGGGGCAAGTCTGACATCTTGAGGAAGTGCGTTCCAGAGGGTTGGTGCCGCACGAGAGAAGTCCTGTAGTCTAGAATGAGAGAAGGTGATGGAAGAGGACGCAAGAAGCAGGTCATTGTTGGATCTTAGGGGACGGGCAGGAGTATATTTGTTGATAAGTGAGGACAGGTAGGGTGGGGCAGCATTGGTGAGGGCTTTGTAGGTCAGGGTGAGAATTTTGAATTTAACTCTGTTGTGAATGGGGAGCCAGTGAAGGGACTCACAGAGAGGCGCAGCAGAAACAGAGCATCGAGAGAGGTGGATTAGCCTGGCAGATGCATTTAGGACTGATTGGAGGGGAGAGAGGCAGGAGAGAGGGAGGCCAGTTAGTAAGTTGTTACCATAGTCAAGTCGGGAAATTACCAGGGAGTGGATGAGCTGTTTGGTAGTTTCAGTACTAAATAAACCTATTAACCCCTAAACCACCATCCCCCATATCGCAACTCCTAAATTAAACTATTAACCCCTAAACCAAACACCCCCTAACTTTAACATAATTAAAATACACCTAAATTAAAGTTACAATATTACTAACTACCTAGTTAAAATAAATACAAACTTACCTGTGAAATAAAATAAATCCTAAGCTTAAACTAAAAAAAAACAAAAAACAACTCATTACAAAAATAATAAAACCTAACATTACAAAAAATAACAAACGAAATTATCCAAAATAATAAAAATTATTCCTATTCTAATACCCCCGTTAAAAAAAAAAAACACCCAAAATTAAAACCCTCTCTAATCTATAAATAAACTATCAAATGCCTTAAAATGGCATTTTGTAGGGCATTGCTCTAAAGTTAACAGATATTTTGCCAATAAATTAAACCAAATACCCCTAACATTACAACCCCCCACTCCCCCAACCTCCCAACATAAAAAACATCTAACTAAAAAAAAAAAATCTACCCTTTGCCCCTTAAAAGGGCATTCAGCTCTTTTTCAGCCCATTAAAAATAAAGAAAAGCCCTTATCTACAAAAAAAACACCCCAAAAATAAAAAAAGAACTAACACTTACCCTAAAATCGGTACTCACCATTGCTTAAGTCCGGCAAAAGATCTTTATCCCAGCGGCGAAACATCTTCATCCAGATGGCTCCATCTTCATCCATTGCGGGTCCATCTTCTATCTTCATGGCGAAGGCAGGGAGGTCGGTGGATGCGTGGAGGCGGAGCAGAGGTCCATCGGTTTGACATGGAGGTTCTCTTCATGCAATCATTCGCCGCACACTGAAGATTGAATGCAAGGTACCCCTTGTATATTGGGGTACCCTTGCATTCCTATTGGCTGAAAAAATCAAATCAACCAATAGGATGAGAGCTGCTTAAATCCTATTGGCTGTTCAAATCGGATTTAAGCAGCTCTCATCCTATTGGCTGATTTGAATTTTTCAGCCATAGGAATGCAATATAAGGGGAACCTTGCATTTAAACTTCAGTGTGCGGTGGATGATCGCATGAAGAGGACCTCCGTGTCAGACCAATAGACCTCTGCCTCTGTTCCTCCTCAGCGCATCCACCGACCGCTCTGCCTCTGCCATGAAGATAGACCCGCGATGGATGAAGATGGAGACGCCTAGATAAAGATCTTTTGCCGGACTTCAGCAATGGTGAGTACTGATTTTGTGGTTAGTGTTAGTTTTTTTTTTTTTTACAAGTGCCCTTTTCGGGGCAATGTTTTTTTTAGTTAGTTTTTTTTTTATTTTGGGGGGATGGGGGTTGTAATGTTAGGGGATATTTGGTTTAATTTATTGGCAAAAGAGCTGTTAACTTTAGGGCAATGACCTACAAAAGGCCCTTTTAAGGGCTAATGGTAGTTTATTTATAGATTCGTTTTTTTTTATTTTGGGGTGTTTTTTGTTTTTAACCAGGGGTATTAGAATAGGAATAATTTTTATTATTTTGGATAATTTTGTTTATTTTTTGTAATGGTAGTTTTTTTTTATTTCTTGCAATTTTACGGCTAGATTACGAGTTTTGCGTTATGAGGGGTGCGGTGCTAACTTGCACGTTATTGTCACCGCTCACTTACCTACAGCGCTGGTATTACAGGTTTTTATAAACCCGGCGTTAAAAGGCACTCCATACCGCACTCCAATACCAGCGCTGCTTAAGTCAGCGGTGAGCTGGTTGTACGTGCTTGTGCACGATTTCCCCATAGACATCAATGGGGAGAGCCAGCTGAAAAAAAAGTCTAACACCTGCAATAAAGGAGCATAAAGCTCTGTAACGCAGCCCCATTGATTCCTATGGGGAAACAACATTTATGTTTACACCTAACACCCTAACATGAACCCCGAGTCTAAACACCCCTAATCTTATACTTATTAACCCCTAATCTGCCGCCCCGACATTGCCGACACCTACATTATACTTATTAACCCCTAATCTGCCGCTCCGGACATAGCCGCCACTATAATAAACATATTAACCCCTAAACCACTGCACTCCCGCCTCGCAAACACTAGTTAAATATTATTAACCCCTAATCTGCTGTCCCTGATTGGAACAGCCAATAGAATGCAAGCTCAATCCTATTGGCTGATTGGATCAGGCAATAGGATTGAAGTTCAATCCTATTGGCTGATTACATCAGCCAATAGGATTTTTTCAACCTTAATTCCAATTGGCTGATAGAATTCCATCAGCAAATCGGAATCTAAGGTGCGCCATCTTGGATGACGTCACTTAAAGGAACCTTCATTCGTTGGGAGTCGTCGTAAGAAGAGGATGCTCCGCGCCAGATGTTTTGAAGATGGACCCGCTCCGCGTCGGATGGATGAAGATAGAAGATGCCGTCTGGATGAAGACTTCTGCCCGTCTGGAGGGCCACTTCTCCCGGCTTCGTTGAGGACTTCTTGCTGCTTCGTTGAGGACTTCTCCCGGCTTCGTTGACGATGGATGTCCGGTCTTCAAAACTGTAAGTGGATCTTCGGGGGTTAGTGTTAGGTTTTAATAAATATTATAAAAATGGAATAAGATTTGCCATCTGATATAGAAAAGCACATTTTAACAGTCTAGTCAGAGCTGCTGTATGATTTCCATTAATAACAACGCAGAAAAAGAGGGAGAGACCAGAGCAACTATTTATAATGTGTAAGACTCCTCCTACAAATTCAGGCTAACTAATAGCTAGCCTTCCTACATGCTTCTATTTGTGAATATTGTGTCATAGATTTTTGTAATTAGATTTTGAAATTAGATTCTGAATTGTAAAAGTTTAATTTTGAATTTACGATCCCTTTAGCAAAGGATACTAAGAGAACTAATCAAAATTAATAAATAAATTGTTTAATATTTCATGCTCTATCCAATCCATTTGAGTTTGATTTTGACCTCAACATCACTTTAATCTCTGCCCACAGATTATGCAACCACAATTAATCCCATACTCACCTATGCATTTACTGCTAACCCCTGAAACTCATCCTATATTGCCCCAGGCTACTATTGCAACTAACACCTATTTTATTGATACTCTTCCAACCATCAAGTGCAACTCCCAGTAGAAGTTGTTTGATGTCTGGGAGTAAGTAGATTATGCAGAAGGAATAACATGCTGGGGTTTGGATTGAGTTGTTGTTTGTTATGTTGATAATTAGCTGAAGATGATGTGTCTGTTTCCTTTATAAAGAGCTGACTAAAGACATTGTGGTGCAGTGATGTCGCCAGACTCCATTTATCAGGTGCATAATTAAATCTGATAATTTATAAATATTTTTGTTCTGTGAGTTTGACCTACCCCCACAATTGTGGTTAGTTAAGGTATTAAACCTAAAACTCACTTGTTTTCTTGCAAAATGAGCAATCAGAAATTCTTGGTGTAGCCACTGCCTTTAGTGAGATAAGGGAGCTGACATTACAGAACTTAGGTTTTACTATCACATGATTTTTACAGCAAAAGTACTATACTGAGCATGGGCAAGAAACACACTGGAGCTATTGTAAGTGTCTCCTACAGTATACACCAATTTTCATATAACTGCATGTAATAGACACTACTATAAAGAATAAGATGCACAGATACTGATATAAAAATCCAGTATAAATACTTACTTAGAAGCTCTCAGTTTAGCTCTGTTGAAAAGGTAGCTGGAAAGCCCACTGCTAGTAGGAAATAAGACACTCCCCCTTCCCCCTTCTTTTGCATATGAAAATACCCTTGACACAAACAGAAGGAAGCTGGAGTAGGTATCTGACGGTATTCTCATAAAACTTTGGGGCTTGGTTAGGAGTCTGAAAATCAGAGCAATGTTATTTAAAAATAGGCAAAACTATACATTTAAAAAAAACAAAAAACTTTATGGGCTATATAAATAGATCATCTACAAAACATTTATGCAAAGAAAAAATTAGTGTATAATGTCTCTTTAAGAAATAAAAGGTACACACTGTTTTCTATCCCTTTAAAATCATAATAAACATTTAAAATTATAATAATAATGTGCAGGTCTCTTTAGTCAGGAGGTGTATGAAGAAACAAGTTTGCATTTTTTAAAGGGCTGTTATAGTAAAAAAATGACATGCTCTTATTAGTTAGAACATGTAATTTTAATGCCTTGCACTGTTGAAATGGGGTTAAACACAAAGTAAAAGTACTGCTCGATCTGCACTGCTAGTTCAACTGAAAACTGATGCTAATCCAATAATCAGCACTAGTTACACTGCTGAATCATGCGACTACTACTCCTATTGCAGCACTGACAAAAACTTATTTTGGGCTATGTGTTAAAAATATTATCTGAAGAGATATTATAGATCCACGAAAAGGCAAAGATATGTTATGCTTCTAGGGCTGTAGAAAGCCCAGTAGTAAGGTATGTTTTTCCTTTTATATGTAGATAAATTAATTTGCAGTTACATTTTAATACTTAATTTTATTTTGCTTCTAGGTTTTGATTAAAGTACTAGAGAGAGTTCATCAACCAAGTTTAGTCTCATTGCTTTTTTACCCCTAGCTCCTGCTCAGTTACTGTGTTTAATTTGCAGTGTCCCAGTAAGGGTTTGTGGTGAGTTGGGCCTCTCAGCAATTGACTACAACTTGTTTTATTTTGGGGCAACAGTATTCCACCTGATGCTAGAGAAGAAGTGGGCATGACCAGGAAAATGGTGTACTGTTTGTTACAAGTATTTTCTCCTTCATTCTGGGCTTCAGTAAGGATCTGCTCACCCTCAACAAACTATGTTAAATACTTCAAAATACTTTTTAGTCAATTTCATTATTGTCATTCAGTACAAATAATCTAATTTCTAATAAGTTTTTGTTTTATTTTTTTTTAAACAGCTATTCAAGCAATTTTCTCACTGAGATCGTTTTGCTGTCTGTGAAAAATACAAATAATATCACTATAAAATATAAAAATTATACTTAAAAACCCCCAAAAACAAACCTATAGAAATAATCTCAAAAAGAAAAAAAACTTGATTGACAATAGCAATAAAAACCATGCGTATGATAATAGTGGGCACACCATTTTTATAATGGCTAATAAAAGCTAATCATTTCCATTGTTGTGTGAGTTTGGACATAGGATTGCATTTAGCAAAATACAAAAATACCTAGAGGCATATTTATCAAAGCTTCAACTATGCTGCATTTGCCGGCACCAATACGCTCGCCTAAAATCACCTAACATATTTGTAAAAAAAGCCAGCAAAAAGCCGCACACCAAGTACGGGGCGATGAGCATCGGACTGTTGTTAACTAGCAGTCATCTATTCCGCTTTGTACCAACTTTATTTATACCCTGTCACTAAACTCCGCCACTATACTAAAATGTTTACCCCCTATCCCGCCGCTCCCAGACCCTGCTGCAACTTTAATAAAGTTATTAACCCCTATCCTGCTACTCCCGGATCCTGCCACAACCTAAATAAAGTTATTAACCCCTATCCCGCCGCTCCTGGACCCCGCCACAACTTTAATAAAGTTATTAACTCCTATCCCGCTGCTTCCGGACCCGCCGCAACCTAATTAAAGTTATTAACCCCTATCCCGCTGCTCCCGGACCCCGCCGCCACTAAATAAATGTATTAACCCCTAAACCTCTGGCCTCCCACATCACTACCATTAACTAAACCTATTAACCCCTAAACCGCCAGCCCCCACATCGCCATAAACTAAATGAATCTATTAACCCCTAAACCTAACAACCCGCTCACTTTACATTAAAATTACAACATCCCTATCTTAAAATAAATTTAAACTTACCTGTAGAATTAAAAGAAACTATATTAAACTATTATTTAACCTTCCCTAACTATTATACTAAAATTACATTAAACTAGCAATTAAATTAACTATATTACATATTAAAAAACCCTAACCCTACTCAAATTATTTAAATCTACTATTAAAATGACTAAATTACAAAAAAATAAATGCTAAGTTACAACCCCCCCCACTAAATTACGAGGAAAAAAAAACACAGTATCAAAAATAAAAACGAATTACACCTAATCTAATAGCCCTATCAAAATAAAAAAGCCCCCCCCCCCCAAAAAAAAATAAATAAGGTTCCAATCAGCCAATAGGATTAGAGCTGCTAAAATCCTATTGGCTGATTAGAACAGCCAATAAGATTTTAGCAGCTCTAATCCTATTTGCTGATTGGAACCTTTCAGTCACTTGCATTCAAGTTCCAGTTTACGGCGGCGACCGTATTGAAGAGGAGCTCTGCGCCGGATGTCTTCAGGATAGACCCGCGATGCGCCGGATGGATGAAGATAGAAGAGGCCGCATGGATGAAGACTTCGTCGGATGGATGAAGATGGAAGAGGCCGCTCAGATGAAGACTTCTTGCCGCCCGGATGAAGACTTCTTGCTGGCTGGATGGATCTTCAAAAACTGTAAATGGATCGTCGGGGGTTAGTGTTAGGTTTATTTAAGTTTTTTTTGTGTGGGTGTTTTGAGTAGGGTCTGGGCAGGTAAAAGAGCTAAATGCCCTTTTAAGGGCAATGCCCATACAAATGCCCTTTTCAGGGCAATGGGGAGCTTAGGTTATTTTAGATAGTTTTTTTATTTGGGGGGTTGGTTGGGTGGTGGGTTTTACTGTTGGGGGGGTGTTTTGTATTTTTTTACAGGTAAAAGAGCTGATATCTTTAGTGCAATGCCCCACAAAAGGCCCTTTAAAGGGCCATTGGTAGTTTATTGTAGGCTAGGGTTTTTTTTTTTATTTTGGGTGGGCTTTTTATTTTGATAGGGCTATTAGATTAGGTGTAATTCTTTTTTATTTTTGATAATTTGTTTGTTATTTTGTGTAATGTATATTTCTAGGGGGTGTTTATTTTTAAAGTAAAAGAGCTGTTTATCTCAGGGAAAAGCCCTACAAAGGCCCTTTTAAGGGCCCCCAAAAGGCCCTTTTAAGGGCCCTTAGTAGTTTGGGAGGTGGGGGTTTGTATAGTGTTAGGGGGTGTTTGTATTATTTTTAAAGTAAAATGGCTGTTTATCTCAGGGCAATGCCCTATGAAAGGCCCTTTTAAGGGCCCGCAAAAGGCCCTTTTAAGGGCCCGCAAAAGGCCCTTTTAAGGGCCCTTGGTAGTTTATTCTAGAGTATGGTTTTTTATTTTGGGGTGTTTTTTTTTAAGGGTATTAGAATAGGATTATTCTTTATTTTTTTGGATAATTTCATTGTTTTTTTTTTGTTATGATAGTTTTTTTTATTTTTTGTAATGGTAGGTTTTTTTTTATTTTTGTAATGTTAGGTTTTATTGTAAGGCAGGTTAGGTTTTATTTCACAGGTAAGTTTATATTTATTTTAGCTAGGTAGTTAGTAAATAGTTAATACCTATTTACTAACTAGTCTACCTAGTTAAAATAAATACACACTTACCTGTGAAATAAAAATAAAACCTAAGCTAGCTACAATGTAACTATTAGTTATATTGTAGCTAGCTTAGGTTTTATTTCACAGGTAAGTATGTATTTAGTTTTAAATAGGAATTATTTAGTTAATAATTGTAAATTTAATTTAGATCTAATTTAATTGTGTTAAAGTTAGGGAGGTTAGGGTTAGGTTTAGGGGTTAATATAGTTTAATTTAGCTTGTTACGATGTGGGGGGCTGGTGGTTTAGGGGTTAATATGTTTATTTAGTTAATACTTGTAAATTTCATTTAGCTATATTTTTATTATGTTAAAGTTACGGGGTGTTAGGGTTAGGGTTACGTTAGGGTTAGGTTTAGGGGTTAATATAGTTTAATTTAGCTTGTTGCGATGTGGGGGGATGGCGGTTTAGGGGTTAATAAATGCAGTATAGTGGCGGCGATGTCGGAAGCGGCAGATTAGGGGTTAATAATTTTAATTAGGTAGTGACGATATTGGGAGCGGCAGATTAGAGGTTAATAACTGTAGGCAGGCATCAGCGATGTTGGGGGCAGCAGATTAGGGGTGTTTAGACGTAGGGTTTAGGTTAGGGTGTTAGGTTTAAACTGTCTTTTTATTTCCCCATAGACATCAATGGGTCTGCGTTACGGAACTTTTGTTTCCGCGATCGCAGGTGTTAGTTTTTTTTTTTGCCAGCTCTCCCCATTGATGTCTATTGGGAAATCATGCACGAGCACGTCTCAGCAGCGCTCTGATTGTGTGTGGTATGGAGCTCAACGCAACCATATCGCATGCAAAAGGCGTATGCTTGAAAACTTGTAATAGCAGCGCTATAGGAAATTAAATAATGTAACTTTTGTTGCATTTGTTAATTTCTCTATAGTGCTTAAAACTCATAATCTAGCTGATATACATTTTACTCAAAATACTGAAATGCTCAAAAGCTAAGAAATACACTGGTGTAAATATAGAAAGACATACGGCTAGATTTAGAGTTCTGCGTTAGCCGTCAAAAGCAGCGTTAAGGGGTCCTAACGCTGGTTTTGGCCGGCCGCTGGTATTTAGAGTCAGGCAGGAAAGGGTCTAATGCTCACTTTCAAGCCGCGACTTTTCCATACCGCAGATCCCCTTACGCCAATTGCATATCCTATCTTTTCAATGGGATCTTCCTAACGCCGGTATTTAGAGTCTTGGCTGAAGTGAGTGGTAGACCCTCTACCGACAAGACTCCAGCCGCAGAAAAAAGTCAGTAGTTAAGAGCTTTATAGGCTAACGCCGGTTTATAAAGCTCTTAACTACAGTGCTCTAAAGTACACTAACACCAATAAACTACCTATGTACCCCTAAACCGAGGCCCCCCCACATCGCCGCCACTATAATAAATATTTTTAACCCCTAATCTGCTGCCCCTAATATCGCCGACACCTACATAATATTTATTAACCCCTAATCTGCCCCCCCCAACGTCGCCGCTACCTTACCTACACTTATTAACCCCTAATCTGCCGATCGGACCTCATCGCTACTCTAATAACTGTATTAACCCCTAAACCGCCACACTCCCGCCTCGCAAACCCTATAATAAATTGTATTAACCCCTAATATGCCCTCCCTAACATCGCCGCCACCTAACTTCAAGTATTAACCCCTAATCTGCCGACCAGACCTCGCCGCTACTATAATAAATGTATTAACCCCTAAAGCTAAGTCTAACCCTAACCCTAACACCCCCCTAAGTTAAATATAATTTTAATCTAACGAAATAAATTAACTCTTATTAACTAAAGTATTCCTATTTAAAGCTAAATACTTACCTGTAAAATAAACCCTAATATAGCTACAATATAACGAATAATTATATTGTAGCTATTTTAGGGTTTATATTTATTTTACAGGCAACTTTGTATTTATTTTAACTAGGTACAATAGCTATTAAATAGTTAATAACTATTTAATAGCTACCTAGTTAAAATAATTACAAAATTACCTGTAAAATAAATCCTAACCTAAGTTACAATTAAACCTAACACTACACTATCAATAAATGAATTAAATAAATTACCTACAATTACATACAATTAAATAAACTAAACTAAATAAAAAAACAAACAAACACTAAATTACAGAAAATAAAAAAAGTTACTCTAACCTAAACCCCCCTTAAATAAACCTAACACTACCCCCCTGAAGATCTCCCTACCTTGAGTCGTGTTCACCCAGCTGGGCACCGATGGACCAAAAGAGGACATCCGGAGCGGCAGAAGTCTTCATCCTATTCGGGCAGAAGAGGACATCCAGACCGGCAGACATCTTCATCCAAGCGGCATCTTCTATCTTCATCCATCCGATGAGGAGCGGCTCCAATATGGCGTCCCTCGAATTCTGATTGGCTGTTCCGATCAGCCAATAGAATGCAAGCTCAATCTGATTGGCTGATTGGATCAGCCAATCCGATTGAACTTGAATCTGATTGGCTGATTCAATCAGCCAATCAGATTTTTCCTGCCTTAATTCCGATTGGCTGATAGAATCCTATCAGCCAATCAGAATTCGAGGGACGCCATATTGGATGACGCCACTTAAAGGAACCTTCATTCGTCGGTAGTCGTCGGAAGGAAGAGGATTTTCCGCACCGGAGGTCTTGAAGATGGAGCCGCTCCTCGTCGGATGGATGAAGATAGAAGATGCCGCTTGGATGAAGATGTCTGCCGGTCCGGATGTCCTCTTCTGCCTGGATAGGATGAAGACTTCTGCCGCTCCGGATGTCCTCTTTTGGTCCATCGGTGCCCGGCTGGGTGAACACGACTCAAGGTAGGGAGATCTTCAGGGGGGTAGTGTTAGGTTTATTTAAGTGGAGTTTGGGTTAGAGTAGGGGCATGTGGGTGGTGGGTTGTAATGTTGGGGGGGGGGTTCTTTTTTTACAGGCAAAAGAGCTGATTACTTAGGGGCATGCCCCCAAAAAGCCCTTTTAAGGGCTGGTAAAAGAGCTGGTTACTTTTTAATTTAGAATAGGGTAGGGACCTTTATTATTTTGGGGGGCTTTTTATTTTATTAGGGGGCTTAGAGTAGGTGTAATTAGCCTAATATTCTTGTAATCTTTTTTTATTTTCTGTAATTTAGTGTTTGTTTGTTTTTGTAATTAAGTTTAGTTTATTTAATTGTATGTAATTGTAGGTAATTTATTTAATTAATTTATTGATAGTGTAGTGTTAGGTTTAATTGTAACTTAGGTTAGGATTTATTTTACAGGTAATTTTGTAATCATTTTAACTAGGTAGCTATTAAATAGTTACTAACTATTTAATAGCTATTGTACCTAGTTAAAATAAATACAAAGTTGCCTGTAAAATAAATATAAACCCTAAAATAGCTACAATATAATTATTCGTTATATTGTAGCTATATTAGGGTTTATTTTACAGGTAAGTATTTAGCTTTAAATAGGAATACTTTAGTTAATTAGAGTTAATTTATTTCGTTAGATTAAAATTAAATTTAACTTAGGGGGGTGTTAGGGTTAGACTTAGCTTTAGGGGTTAATACATTTATTATAGTTGCGGCGAGGTCCGGTCGGCAGAATAGGGGTTAATAAGTGTAGGTAAGGTAGTGGCGACGTTGGGGGGGGCAGATTAGGGGTTAATAAATATAATATAGGTGTCGGCGGTGTTAGGGGCAGCAGATTAGGGGTTCATAGGGATAATGTAGGTTGCGGCGGTGTCCGGAGCGGCAGATAAGGGGTTAATAGTATAATGCAGGTGTCAGCGATAGCGGGGGCGGCAGATTAGGGGTTAATAAGTGTAGGGTTAGGGGTGTTTAGACTCGGGGTACATGTTAGGGTGTTAGGTGCAGACTTAGAAACTGTTTCCCCATAGGAAACAATGGGGCTGCGTTAGGAGCTGAACGCTGCTTTTTTGCAGATGTTAGGTTTTTTTCAGCCCAAACTGCCCCATTGTTTCTTATGGGGATATCGTGCACGTTTTCCCACCTTACCGTTACCGTAAGCAACACTGGTATTGAGAGTTGAAGTGGAGCTACATTAGGCTCAACGCACCCTTTTTTGAGCCTAACGCAGCCCCTCAGACAACTCTAAATACCAGCGTTGTTGGAAGGGTGCGTTGGGAAAAAAAGCAGCGTTAGCTACGCGGGTCTTTACCGACAAAACTCTAAATCTAGCCGAAAGAATTTCAGAACTTATTCTCTGCTCCCTAAAACTTTGTTAATGACCCCACATCTTACAAATAACATTGTGCTCAGGACATAAGATGTCATTTAGTTGCATACATTTTGCTTATTACCATGCATCCAAACTCAATTGAACATTGGAAAATATCCCAATAAAGGGATATAAAAGAGCGCTGATGTTTGAAAAAGAAAACAATATACAATATAAAACCAAATAATGTACTTTTGATATAGTAGATCAGATCTACCGTGTTAGTCCTGTTTACTGTCCATATGATGGTGGTAAATAAGGAATAAAGGTGTCCTCTTAAAAAGAATAGTGAATCAGGCTGCTCCTCTTGATCCCAGAGAGTGTGGAACAACTGTTGAAGAAGAATAGAGAGAGGGCGCCACAATAGCGTGATATCGTCTGGAATGCAGGTACAAATAAAAATTCACTTTTTTATCTGATGAAACAACCCTTGTAGGTTGAGAAACGCGTCAAAAGTATTAAAAGTCATTTTTATTTGAAGTTGTCTGTGTGGTGGTTTATCAATACCAACTGAACAACACACATAAGATTACTTCTTTGCAGCACCTGAAGTCCAGACAACAGGAGACAAACACCAAGTTGCAACTAGGACAAGTGCCTTTGGAGCTTGGCTCCTACAGTGTACTAGCCACTGTTAAGTGCTAGCCTGCTCTCTTGCACTGGTCACAGTACAGTGCCACACCATCTGGTAAGCATAATACCTATTTTTATTTTTTACCTGCATTCCAGACGATATCACGCTATTGTGGCGCCCTCTCTCTATTCTTCTTCAATTGAACATTGTTTTATCAACGTTACACCAACTCATGTAGTACAGACATTACAATGAGTTACTTCATCACCTAGCAAAACCACTGAAGCTAAATATTAGCAGCACTTTAACATTACAAATTCTGTGAAGGCAAAATAATATAACTGAAACACACATATCCCTTAAATACAGTTATGTCTTAAATTATATGAAGCATGAGGCCCATTATTCAAATCTGTGCCAACCCCCATCACCAAAAATTCCCCTCTTGTCCTCTAATCTCCCGGACCCCATCACCAAATATTCCCCCACTATTAACCCTTAAACTCTCAGAAACAATTGCCAATCCATACCACTATAAATCCACCTTACTACTAAACCTCTAACTGCCAGACCTCCAGTGACAAAACTTCTTCTGCTATAAACTCCCTTACTGCTATAATTCACAAACTGCTTTTACATATAATGCAAAAATACTCCCATTATTAACTACCAACTCAAAAATACTCAGCTATTACACCCTAACCACAACAACCCCATCACACTAAATACCTCAAGGCCTATGTATCAAAGGTCTTGCGGACCTAATCCGACAGTGCAGATCAGGTCCGCAAGACCTCGCTGAATGCGGAGAGCAATACGCTCTCCGTATTCAGTATTGCACCAGCAGCTCACAAGAGTTGCTGGTGCAACGCTGCCCTCTGCAGACTCGTGGCCAATCGGCTGCCAGCAGGGAGGTGTCAATCAACCTGATCATACTCGATCGGGTTGAATTGTGGCGATTGCAGGGGGACAGGGTTATGAGCTTGATAAATGGGCTTCCTCATCTGCTATTAAACCTCATTCTGCAAGACCACATTAGTCAAAATCTCCTACTATTAACCCCTATACTGCCAGACCCCATTCCCATTGGCAAAAATCCCCCTATTAACCCTCTACTTACCAGAACTGCAAGTTTTTGTAAATGCCACCATCATTTCAAATAACAAAAAAGAGGATTAATACACATTTGTACTGGTTGGTTTTAAATATTTTTTTCTTAGGGGACTTTTTTTCCCTTTTAGGGAATTAGTTAGGGGTTTTTAGTGGTGGGGTGGTTAATTGGGAGGGGGGTCTGTTGATTGGGCGGTTATGGTTCTGGGGGTCAGATTTTTTGTGTGTGTGCCAGCACTAGACCTTGTGCTAGTGCAAACGACTTTGTTTGCACTATCACTATGCGCAACACTCATGTAATGTAAAGGATCAAATAATTAACAGACTACTTGCAAAGGGCCAGATTACGAGTGGCACGTTAACAGTTATGCATGAGCGATAAAGGGTTTATCGCAGCTGTTTGCAAGAGCGTTTTCTGATTGTATTACAAGTTTAAAGTAAATGTTATCGCTGGAGCAGAATCGTGATTAACAACAAGTGTCACAAAACACAAAACACATCAAAAATACATTACAAACTATACTTACAACTATAATAACATCATCTAATAAAAAATATTTTAAAAAAAATTGTACAAAAAAGTTAAAAAGGACTTTAACTTTGAGATACATACATATACATGTCTAAAGGTGTATAGGTATGCGTATATATATATATATATATATATATATATATATATATATATATATTTTCATGTCATGTTAACACACTTTAGAATATGGAATCGGGTTTGCGTTCAAATAGGGTATTTTTTCATAAAAAAATATAAAGAACAGTCTTGGAGTTAAATTATATAAGATACTGGGAACATGACAGGGTCAATGCTGAAAAGCAGTGGCAAGAGCAATGGGGGCAAAACCATTAGAGATCAAGATTCAAACAATCTGCCCAGCAAGTAGGAAGTGATGCCAATAATCTGTGAACACAAATAATGTTGTTTTGATACAACCAGCAATGCAAAGTAAGGCAGTGGCAATATGTCTAAAACATACCCAAAAGAAAAGGCTAGTAGATGCTGAGGCAGATGTGCCCAACAACAACAAGAGAAACACACGTATACTTTACAGTAAAACAGGCTGTAATGACCAGCAGTATAAACAGAAGTGTAAAGCAGGTTACAGAGTACTGATCAGCAGGAACACACAGCTGTAAAGCAGGATAGAAAGTACTTATCAGTGAGAACACACAGCAGTGTAAAGCAGGATACAGGGTACTGAATAGCAGAAACACACAGCAGTGTAAAGCAGGATACAGAGTATGCATCAGCAGGAACAAACAGCAGTGTAAAGCAGGATACAGAGTACGCATCAGCAGGAACAAACAGCAGTGTAAGCAGGATACAGAGTACTGATTAGCAGGAACACACAGCAGTGTAAAGCGGGATACAGAATACTCATCAGCAGGAACACACAGTAGTGTAAAGCAGGATACAGAGTACTGATCAACGCTGGAACTCATAGTAGTGTAAAGCAGGATACAGAGTACTAATCAGCAGGAACACACAGCAGTGTAAAGCAGGATACAGAGTACTCATAAGCAGGAACACACAGCAGTGTAAATCAGGATACAGAGTACTGATCAGCAGGAACATACAGCAGTGTAAAGCAGGATACAGAGTACTGATTAGCAGGAACACAAAGCAGTGTAAAGCAGGATACAGAGTACTGATCAGCAGAAACACACAGCAATGTAAAGCAGGATACAGAGTACTCAACAGCGGGAACACATAGTAGTGTAAAGCAGGATACAGAGTACTCATCAGCAGGCACACACAGCAGTGTAAACCAGGACACAGAGTACTGATCAGCAGGAACACACAGCAGTGTAAAGCAGGATACAGAGTACGCATCAGCAGGAACAAACAGCAGTGCACGCAGGATACAGAGTACTGATTAGCAGGAACACACAGCAGTTTAAAGCAGGATACAGAATACTCATCAGCAGGAACACACAGTAGTGTAAAGCAGGATACAGAGTACTGATCAACACTGGAACTCATAGTAATGTAAAGCAGGATACCAAGTACTAATCAGCAGGAACAGACAGCAGTGTAAAGCAGGATACAGAGTACTGATCAGCAGGAACACACAGTAGTGTAAAGCAGAATACAGAGTACTCATCAGCAGGCACACACAGCAGTGTTAACCAGGACACAGAGTACTGATCAGCAGGAGCACATTGCAGTGTAAAGAAGGACACAGAGTATTGATTATCAGGAACACACAGCAGTTTAAAGCAGGATACAGAGTACTGATCAGCAGGGACACAGCAGTGTTAAGCAAGATACAGAGTATTGATTAGCATGAACACACAGCAGTATAAAGCAGGATACAGAGTACTGACCAGCAGGAACACACAGCAGTGTAAAGCAGGATACAGAAAACTGATCAACAGGGACACACATCAATGTAAAGCAGGATACAGAGTACTGATCAGTGATAACACACAGCAGTGTAAAGCAGGGTACACAGTACTGATCAGCGGGAATACACAGCAGTATAAAGCACAATGCAGAGTACTTATCAGCAGGCACACACAGCAATGTAAAGCAGGATACAGAGTACGCATCAGCAGGAACAAATGGCAGTGTAAAGCAGGATACACAGTACGCATCAGCAGGAACAAACAGCAGTGTAAGCAGGATACAGAGTACTGATTAGCAGGAACACACAGCAGTGTAAAGCAGGATACAGAATACTCATCAGCAGGAACACACAGTAGTGTAAAGCAGGATACAGAGTACTGATCAACGCTGGAACTCATAGTAGTGTAAAGCAGGATACAGAGTACTAATCAGCAGCAACACACAGCAGCGTACATCAGGATACAGAGTACTGATCAGCAGGAACACACAGCAGTGTAAAGCAGGATACAGAGTACTGATTAACAGGAACACACAGCAGTGCAAAGCAGGATACAGAGTACTGATCAGTAGGAATACACAGCAATGTAAAGCAGGATACAGAGTACTCATAAGCGGGAACACATAGTAGTGTAAAGCAGGATACAGAGTACTCATCAGCAGGCACACACAGCAGTGTAAACCAGGACACAGAGTACTGATCAGCAGTAACACACAGCAGTGTAAAGCAGAATACAGAGTACGCATCAGCAGGAATAATCAGCAGTGTAAAGCAGGATACAGAGTATGAATCAGCAGGAACAAACAGCAGTGTAAGCAGGATACAGAGTACTGATTAGCAGGCACACACAGCAGTGTTAACCAGGACACAGAGTACTGATCAGCAGGAGCACACTGCAGTGTAAAGAAGGACACAGAGTATTGATTATAAGGAACACACAGCAGTTTAAAGCAGGATACAGAGTACTGATCAGCAGGGACACAGCAGTGTTAAGCAAGATACAGAGTATTGATTAGCATGAACACACAGCAGTATAAAGCAGGATACAGAGTACTGACCAGCAGGAACACACAGCAGTGTAAAGCAGGATACAGAAAACTGATCAACAGGGACACACAGCAATGTAAAGCAGGATGCAGAGTACTGATCAGCAATAACACACAGCAGTGTAAAGCAGGGTACACAGTACTGATCAGCGGGAATACACAGCAGTATAAAGCAGGATACACAGTATGCATCAACAGGAACAAACAGGAGTGTAAAGCAGGATACAGAGTACTGATTAGCAGGAACACACAGCAGTGTAAAGCAGGATACAGAATACTCATCAGCAGGAACACACAGTAGTGTAAAGCAGGATACAGAGTACTGATCAACGCTGGAACTCATAGTAGTGTAAAGCAGGATACAGAGTACTAATCAGCAGCAACACACAGCAGCGTACATCAGGATACAGAGTACTGATCAGCAGGAACACACAGCAATGTAAAGCAGGATACAGAGTACGCATCAGCAGGAACAAACAGCAGTGTAAAGCAGGATACACAGTATGCATCAACAGGAACAAACAGGAGTGTAAAGCAGGATACAGAGTACTGATTAGCAGGAACACACAGCAGTGTAAAGCAGGATACAGAATACTCATCAGCAGGAACAAACAGCAGTGTAAAGCAGGATACACAGTATGCATCAACAGGAACAAACAGGAGTGTAAAGCAGGATACAGAGTACTGATTAGCAGGAACACACAGCAGTGTAAAGCAGGATACAGAATACTCATCAGCAGGAACACACAGTAGTGTAAAGCAGGATACAGAGTACTGATCAACGCTGGAACTCATAGTAGTGTAAAGCAGGATACAGAGTACTAATCAGCAGCAACACACAGCAGCGTACATCAGGATACAGAGTACTGATCAGCAGGAACACACAGCAGTGTAAAGCAGGATACAGAGTACTGATTAGCAGGAACACACAGCAGTGTAAAGCAGGATACAGAGTACTGATCAGTAGGAATACACAGCAATGTAAAGCAGGATACAGAGTACTCATAAGCGGCAACACATAGTAGTGTAAAGCAGGATACAGAGTACTCATCAGCAGGCACACACAGCAGTGTAAACCAGGACACAGAGTACTGATCAGCAGGAACACACAGCAGTGTAAAGCAGAATACAGAGTACGCATCAGCAGGAATAAACAGCAGTGTAAAGCAGGATACAGAGTATGAATCAGCAGGAACAAACAGCAGTGTAAGCAGGATACAGAGTACTGATTAGCAGGAACACACAGCAGTGTAAAGCAGGATACAGAATACTCATCAGCGGGAACCCACTGCAGTGTAAAGAAGGATCCAGAGTATTGATTATAAGGAACACACAGCAGTGTAAAGCAGGATACAGAGTATGCATCAACAGGAACAAAAAGCAGTGTAAAGCAGGATACAGAGTATGCATCAGCAGGAACAAACAGCAGTGTAAGCAGGATACAGAGTACTGATTAGTAGGAACACACAGCAGTGTAAAGCAAGATACAGAATACTCATCAGCAGGAACACACAGTAGAGTAAAGCAGGATACAGAGTACTGATCAATGCTGGAACTCATAGTAGTGTAAAGCAGGATACAGAGTACTAATCAGCAGGAACACAAAGCAGTGTAAAGCAAGATACAGAGTATTCATAAGCAGGAACACACAGCAGTGTAAATCAAGATACAGAGTACTGGTCAGCAGGAACACACAGCAGTGTAAAGCAGGATACAGAGTACTGATTAGCAGGAACACGCAGCAGTTTAAAGCAGGATACAGATTACTCCTCAGCGGGAACACATAGTAGTGTAAAGCAGGATACAGAGTACTCATCAGCAGGCACACACAGCAGTGTAAACCAGGACACAGAGTACTGATAAGCAGGAACACACAGCAGTGTAAAGCAGAATACAGAATACTCATCAGCAGGCACACACAGCAGTGATAACCAGGACACAGAGTACTGATCAGCAGGAACACACTGCAGTGTAAAGAAGGATACAGAGTATTGATTATCAGGAACACACAGCAGTGTAAAGCAGGATACAGAGTACTGATCAGCAGGGTCACAGCAGTGTTAAGCAAGATACAGAGTATTGATTAGCATGAACACACAGCAGTATAAAGCAGGATACAGAGTACTGACCAGCAGGAACACACAGCAGTGTAAAGCAGGATACAGAAAACTGATCAACAGGGACACACAGCAATGTAAAGCAGGATACAGAGTACTGATCAGCGATAACACACAGCAGTGTAAAGCAGGGTACAGAGTACTGATCAGCGGGAATACACTGCAGTATAAAGCACAATGCAGAGTACTCATCAGCAGGCACACACAGCAGTGTAAAGCAGGATACAGTGTACGCATCAGCAGGAACAAACAGCAGTGTAATGTAGGATACAGAGTACGCATCAGCAGGAACAAACAGCAGTGTAAGCAGGATACAGAGTACTGATTAGCAGGAACACACAGCAGTGTAAAGCAGGATAAAGAATACTCAGCAGGAACACACAGTGGTGTAAAGCAGGATACAGAGTACTGATCAACGCTGGAACTCATAGTAGTGTAAAGCAGGATACAGAGTACTAATTAGCAGGAACACACAGCAGTGTAAAGCAGGATACAGAGTACTCAAATACAGAAACACACAGCAGCGTACATCAGGATACAGAGTACTGATCACCAGGAACACACAGCAGTGTAAAGCAGGATACAGAGTACTGATCAATGCTGGAACTCATAGTAGTGTAAAGCAGGATACAGAGTACTAATCAGCAGGAACACACAGCAGTGTAAAGCAGGATACAGAGTACTCATAAGAAGGAACACACAGCAGTGTAAATCAAGATACAGAGTACTGATCAGCAGGAACACACAGCAGTGTAAAGCAGGATACAGAGTACTGATTAGCAGGAACACGCAGCAGTGTAAAGCAGGATACAGATTACTCCTCAGTGGGAACACATAGTAGTGTAAAGCAGGATACAGAGTACTCATCAGCAGGCACACACAGCAGTGTAAACCAGGACACAGAGTACTGATCAGCAGGAACACACAGCAGTGTAAAGCTGAATACAGAGTACTCATCAGCAGGCACACACAGCAGTGTTAACCAGGACACAGAGTACTGATCAGCAGGAACACAGTGCAGTGTAAAGAAGGATACAGAGTATTGATTATCAAGAACACACAGCAGTGTAAAGCAGGATACAGAGTACTGATCAGCAGGGTCACAGCAGTGTTAAGCAAGATACAGAGTATTGATTAGCATGAACACACAGCAGTATAAAGCAGGATACAGAGTACTGACCAGCAGGAACACAAAGCAGTGTAAAGCAGGATACAGAAAACTGATCAACAGGGACACACAGCAATGTAAAGCAGGATACAGAGTACTGATCAGCGATAACACACAGCAGTGTAAAGCAGGGTACAGAGTACTGATCAGCGGGAATACACAGCAGTATAAAGCACAATGCAGAGTACTCATCAGCAGGCACACACAGCAGTGTAAAGCAGGATACAATGTACGCATCAGCAGGAACAAACAGCAGTGTAATGTAGGATACAGAGTACGCATCAGCAGGAACAAACAGCAGTGTAAGCAGGATAAAGAATACTCATCAGCAGGAACACACAGTAGTGTAAAGAAGGATACAGAGTACTGATCAAGGCTGGAACTCATAGTAGTGTAAAGCAGGATACAGAGTACTAATCAGCAGGAACACACAGCAGTCTAACGCAGGATACAGAGTACTCAAATGCAGCAACACACAGCAGCGTACATCAGGATACAGAGTACTGATCAGCAGGAACACACAGCAGTGTAAAGCAGGATACAGAGTATTGATTAGCAGGAACACACAGCAGTGTAAAGCAGGATAAAGAGTATTGATTAGCAGGAACACGCAGCAGTGTAAACCAGGACACAGAGTACTGATCAGCAGGAACACACAGCAGTGTAAAACAGAATACAGAGTACGCATTAGCAGGAACAAACAGCAGTGTAAAGCAGGATACAGAAAACGCATCAGCAGGAACAAACAGCAGTGTAAGCAGGATATAGAGAACTGATTAGCAGGAACACACAGCAGTGTAAAGCAGGATACAGAATACTCATCAGCAGGAACACACTGCAGTGTAAAGAAGGATACAGAGTATTGATTATAAGGAACAAACAGCAGTGTAAAGCAGGATACAGAGTACGCATCAGCAGGAACAAACAGCAGTGTAAAGCAGGATACAGAGTAGGCATCAGCAGGAACAAACAGCAGTGTAAGCAGGATACAGAGTACTGATTAGCAGGAACACACAGTAGTGTAAAGCAGGATACAGAGTACTGATCAACGCTGGAACTCATAGTAGTGTAAAGCAGGATACAGAGTACTAATCAGCAGGAACACACAGCAGCGTAAAGCAGGATACAGAGTACTCATAAGCAGGAACACACAGCAGCATAAATCAGGATACAGAGTACTGATCAGCAGGAACACACAGCAGTGTAAAGCAGGATACAGAGTACTGATTAGCAGGAACACACAGCAATGTAAAGCAGGATACAGAGTACTCATCAGCGGGAACACATAGTAGTGTAAAGCAGGATACAGAGTACTCATCAGCAGGCACACACAGCAGTGTATATCAGGACACAGAGTACTGATCAGCAGGAACACACAGCAGTGTAAAGCAGAATACAGAGTACTCATCAGCAGGCACACACAGCAGTGTTAACCAGGACACAGAGTACTGATCAGCAGGAATACACTGCAGTGTAAAGAAGGATACAGATTATTGATTATCAGGAACATAAAGCAGTGTAAAGCAGGATACAGAGTACTGATCAGCAGGGACACAGCAGTGTTAATCAAGATACAGAGTATTGATTAGCATGAACACACAGCAGTATAAAGCAGGATACAGAGTACTGACCAGCAGGAACACAAAGCAGTGTAAAGCAGGATACAGAAAACTGATCAACAGGGACACACAGCAATGTAAAGCAGGATACAGAGTACTGATCAGCGATAACACACAGCAGTGTAAAGCAGGGTACAGAGTACTGATCAGTGGGAATACACAGCAGTATAAAGCACAATGCAGAGTACTCATCAGCAGGCACACACAGCAGTGTAAAGCAGGATACAGAGTACGCATCAGCAGGAACAAACAGCAGTGTAAAGCAGGATACAGAGTACTGATTAGCAGGAACACACAGAAGTGTAAAGCAGGGTACAGAATACTCATCAGCAGGAACACACAGTAGTGTAAAGCAGGATACAGAGTACTGATCAACGCTGGAACTCATAGTAGTGTAAAGCAGGAAACAGAGTACTAATCAGCAGGAACACACAGCAGTGTAAAGCAGGATACGGAGTACTCAAATGCAGCAACACACAGCAGCGTACATCAGGATACAGAGTACTGATCGTCAGGAACACACAGCAGTGTAAAGCAGGATACAGAGTACACATTAGCAGAAACAAACAGCAGTGTTAATCAAGATACAGAGTATTGATTAGCATGAACACACAGCAGTGTAAAGCAGGATACAGAGTACTGACCAGCAGGAACACAAAGCAGTGTAAAGCAGGATACAGAAAACTGATCAACAGGGACACACAGCAATGTAAAGCAGGATACAGAGTACTGATCAGCGATAACACACAGCAGTGTAAAGCAGGGTACAGAGTACTGATCAGTGGGAATACACAGCAGTATAAAGCACAATGCAGAGTACTCATCAGCAGACACACACAGCAGTGTAAAGCAGGATACAGAGTACGCATCAGCAGGAACAAACAGCAGTGTAAAGCAGGATACAGAGTACTGATTAGCAGGAACACACAGAAGTGTAAAGCAGGGTACAGAATACTCATCAGCAGGAACACACAGTAGTGTAAAGCAGGATACAGAGTACTGATCAACGCTGGAACTCATAGTAGTGTAAAGCAGGAAACAGAGTACTAATCAGCAGGAACACACAGCAGTGTAAAGCAGGATACAGAGTACTCAAATGCAGCAACACACAGCAGCGTACATCAGGATACAGAGTACTGATCGGCAGGAACACACAGCAGTGTAAAGCAGGATACAGAGTATTGATTAGTAGGAACACACAGCAGTGTAAAGCAGCATACAGAGTACTGATTAGCAGGAACACGCAGCAGTGTAAAGCAGGATACAGAGTACTGATCAGCAGGGTCACAGCAGTGTTAAGCAAGGTACAGAGTATTGATTAGCATGAACACACAGCAGTATAAAGCAGGATACAGAGTACTGACCAGCAGGAACACAAAGCAGTGTAAAGCAGGATACAGAAAACTGATCAACAGGGACACACAGCAATGTAAAGCAGGATACAGAGTACTGATCAGCGATAACACACAGCAGTGTAAAGCAGGGTACAGAGTACTGATCAGCGGGAATACACAGCAGTATAAAGCACAATGCAGAGTACTCATCAGCAGGCACACACAGCAGTGTAAAGCAGGATACAGTGTACGCATCAGCAGGAACAAACAGCAGTGTAATGTAGGATACAGAGTACGCATCAGCAGGAACAAACAGCAGTGTAAGCAGGATACAGAGTACTGATTAGCAGGAACACACAGCAGTGTAAAGCAGGATAAAGAATACTCATCAGCAGGAACACACAGTAGTGTAAAGAAGGATACAGAGTACTGATCAACGCTGGAACTCATAGTAGTGTAAAGCAGGATACAGAGTACTAATCAGCAGGAACACACAGCAGTGTAACGCAGGATACAGAGTACTCAAATGCAGCAACACACAGCAGCGTACATCAGGATACAGAGTACTGATCAGCAGGAACACACAGCAGTGTAAAGCAGGATACAGAGTATTGATTAGCAGGAACACACAGCAGTGTAAAGCAGGATAAAGAGTATTGATTAGCAGGAACACGCAGCAGTGTAAACCAGGACACAGAGTACTGATCAGCAGGAACACACAGCAGTGTAAAACAGAATACAGAGTACGCATTAGCAGGAACAAACAGCAGTGTAAAGCAGGATACAGAAAACGCATCAGCAGGAACAAACAGCAGTGTAAGCAGGATACAGAGTACTGATTAGCAGGAACACACAGCAGTGTAAAGCAGGATACAGAATACTCATCAGCAGGAACACACTGCAGTGTAAAGAAGGATACAGAGTATTGATTATAAGGAACAAACAGCAGTGTAAAGCAGGATACAGAGTATGCATCAGCAGGAACAAACAGCAGTGTAAAGCAGGATACAGAGTAGGCATCAGCAGGAACAAACAGCAGTGTAAGCAGGATACAGAGTACTGATTAGCAGGAACACACAGTAGTGTAAAGCAGGATACAGAGTACTGATCAACGCTGGAACTCATAGTAGTGTAAAGCAGGATACAGAGTATTAATCAGCAGGAACACACAGCAGCGTAAAGCAGGATACAGAGTACTCATAAGCAGGAACACACAGCAGCATAAATCAGGATACAGAGTACTGATCAGCAGGAACACACAGCAGTGTAAAGCAGGATACAGAGTACTGATTAGCAGGAACACACAGCAATGTAAAGCAGGATACAGAGTACTCATCAGCGGGAACACATAGTAGTGTAAAGCAGGATACAGAGTACTCATCAGCAGGCACACACAGCAGTGTATATCAGGACACAGAGTACTGATCAGCAGGAACACACAGCAGTGTAAAGCAGAATACAGAGTACTTATCAGCAGGCACACACAGCAGTGTTAACCAGGACACAGAGTACTGATCAGCAGGAATACACTGCAGTGTAAAGACGGATACAGATTATTGATTATCAGGAACATAAAGCAGTGTAAAGCAGGATACAGAGTACTGATCAGCAGGGACACAGCAGTGTTAATCAAGATACAGAGTATTGATTAGCATGAACACACAGCAGTATAAAGCAGGATACAGAGTACTGACCAGCAGGAACACAAAGCAGTGTAAAGCAGGATACAGAAAACTGATCAATAGGGACACACAGCAATGTAAAGCAGGATACAGAGTACTGATCAGCGATAACACACAGCAGTGTAAAGCAGGATACAGAGTACTGATCAGTGGGAATACACAGCAGTATAAAGCACAATGCAGAGTACTCATCAGCAGGCACACACAGCAGTGTAAAGCAGGATACAGAGTATGCATCAGCAGGAACAAACAGCAGTGTAAAGCAGGATACAGAGTACACATTAGCAGAAACAAACAGCAGTGTAAGCAGGATACAGAGTACTGATTAGCAGGAACACACAGAAGTGTAAAGCAGGGTACAGAATACTCATCAGCAGGAACACACAGTAGTGTAAAGCAGGATACAGAGTACTGATCAACGCTGGAACTCATAGTAGTGTAAAGCAGGATACAGAGTACTAATCAGCAGGAACACACAGCAGTGTAAAGCAGGATACAGAGTACTCAAATGCAGCAACACACAGCAGCGTACATCAGGATACAGAGTACTGATCGGCAGGAACACACAGCAGTGTAAAGCAGGATACAGAGTATTGATTAGTAGGAACACACAGCAGTGTAAAACAGCATACAGAGTACTGATTAGCAGGAACACGCAGCAGTGTAAAGCAGGATACAGAGTACTGATCAGCAGGAACACACAGCAATGTAAAGCAGGATACAGAGTACTCATTAGCGGGAACACATAGTGGTGTAAAGCAGGATACAGAGTACTCATCAGCAGGCACACACAGCAGTGTAAACCAGGACACAGAGTACTGATCAGCAGGAACACACAGCAGTGTAACGCAGGATACAGAATACTCATCAGCAGGAACACACTGCAGTGTAAAGAAGGATACAGAGTATTGATTATAAGGAACAAACAGCAGTGTAAAGCAGGATACAGAGTACGCATCAGCAGGAACAAACAGCAGTGTAAAGCAGGATACAGAGTAGGCATCAGCAGGAACAAACAGCAGTGTAAGCAGGATACAGAGTACTGATTAGCAGGAACACACAGTAGTGTAAAGCAGAATACAGAGTACGCATCAGCAGGAACAAACAGCAGTGTAAAGCAGGATACAGAGTACGCATCAGCAGGAACAAATAGCAGTGTAAGCAGGATACAGAGTTCTGATTAGCAGGAACACACAGCAGTGTAAAGCAGGATACAGAATACACATCAGCAGGAACACACTGCAGTGTAAAGAAGGATACAGAGTATTGATTATAAGGAACACACAGCAGTGTGAAGCAGGATACAGAGTACGCATCAGCAGGAACAAACAGCAGTGTAAGCAGGATACAGAGTACTGATTAGCAGGAACACACAGCAGTGTAAAGCAGGATACAGAATACTCATCAGCAGGAACACACAGTAGTGTAAAGCAGGATACAGAGTACTGATCAACGCTGGAACTCATAGTAGTGTAAAGCAGGATACAGAGTACTCATAAGCAGGAACACACAGCAGTGTAAAGCAGGATACAGAGTACTCATAAGCAGGAACACACAGCAGTGTAAATCAGGATACAGAGTACTGATCAGCAGGAACACACAGCAGTGTAAAGCAGGATACAGAGTACTCATAAGCAGGAACACACAGCAGTGTAAATCAGGATACAGAGTACTGATCAGCAGGAACATACAGCAGTGTAAAGCAGGATACAGTGTACTGATTAGCAGGAACACGCAGCAGTGTAACGCAGGATACAGAGTACTGATCAGCAGGAACACACAGCAATGTAAAGCAGGATACAGAGTACTCATCAGCGGGAACACATGGTAGTGTAAAGCAGGATACAGAGTACTCATCAGCAGGCACACACAGCAGTGTAATCCAGGACACAGAGTACTGATCAGCAGGAACACACAGCAGTGTAAAGTAGAATACAGAGTACTCATCAGCAGGCACACACAGCAGTTTAAACCAGGACACAGAGTACTGATCAGCAGGAACACACAGCAGTGTAAAGCAGAATACAGAGTATGCATCAGCAGGAACAAACAGCAGTGTAAAGCAGGATACAGAGTGCGCATCAGCAGGAACAAACAGCAGTGTAAGCAGGATACAGAGTACTGATTAGCAGGAACACACAGCAGTGTAAAGCAGGATACAGAATATTCATCAGCAGGAACACACTGCAGTGTAAAGAAGGATACAGAGTATTGATTATAAGGAACACACAGCAGTGTAAAGCAGGATACAGAGTACACATCAGCAGGAACAAACAGCAGTGTAAAGCAGGATACAGAGTACGCATCAGCAGGAACAAACAGCAGTGTAAGCAGGATACAGAGTACTGATTAGCAGGAACACACAGCAGTGTAAATCAGGATACAGAATACTCATCAGCAGGAACACACAGTAGTGTAAAGCAGGATACAGAGTACTGATTAACGCTGGAACTCATAGTAGTGTAAAGCAGGATACAGAGTACTAATCAGCAGGAACACACAGCAGTGTAAAGCAGGATACAGAGTACTCAAATGCAGCAACACACAGCAGCGTACATCAGGATACAGAGTACTGATCGGCAGGAACACACAGCAGTGTAAAGCAGGATACAGAGTATTGATTAGTAGGAACACACAGCAGTGTAAAGCAGCATACAGAGTACTGATTAGCAGGAACACGCAGCAGTGTAAAGCAGGATACAGAGTACTGATCAGCAGGAACACACAGCAATGTAAAGCAGGATACAGAGTACTCATTAGCGGGAACACATAGTGGTGTAAAGCAGGATACAGAGTACTCATCAGCAGGCACACACAGCAGTGTAAACTAGGACACATAGTACTGATCAGCAGGAACACACAGCAGTGTAAAGCAGAATATAGAATACTCATCAGCAGGAACACACTGCAGTGTAAAGAAGGATACAGAGTATTGATTATAAGGAACACACAGCAGTGTAAAGCAGGATACAGAGTACGCATCAGCAGGAACAAACAGCAGTGTAAAGCAGGATACAGAGTACGCATCAGCAGGAACAAACAGCAGTGTAAGCAGGATACAGAGTACTGATTAGCAGGAACACACAGCAGTGTAAAGCAGGATACAGAATACACATCAGCAGGAACACACAGTAGTGTAAAGCAGGATACAGAGTACTGATCAACGCTGGAACTCATAGTAGTGTAAAGCAGGATACAGAGTACTAATCAGCAGGAACACACAGCAGTGTAAAGCAGGATACAGAGTACTCATAAGCAGGAACACACAGCAGTGTAAATCAGGATACAGAGTACTGATCAGCAGGAACATACAGCAGTGTAAAACAGGATACAGAGTACTGATTAGCAGGAACACGCAGCAGTGTAACGCAGGATACAGAGTACTGATCAGCAGGAACACACAGCAATGTAAAGCAGGATACAGAGTACTCATCAGCGGGAACACATGGTAGTGTAAAGCAGGATACAGAGTACTCATCAGCAGGCACACACAGCAGTGTAAACCAGGACACAGAGTACTGATCAGCAGGAACACACAGCAGTGTAAAGCAGAATACAGAGTACTCATCAGCAGGCACACACAGCAGTTTAAACCAGGACACAGAGTACTGATCAGCAGGAACACACAGCAGTGTAAAGCAGAATACAGAGTATGCATCAGCAGGAACAAACAGCAGTGTGAAGCAGGATACAGAGTGCGCATCAGCAGGAACAAACAGCAGTGTAAGCAGGATACAGAGTACTGATTAGCAGGAACACACAGCAGTGTAAAGCAGGATACAGAATATTCATCAGCAGGAACACACTGCAGTGTAAAGAAGGATACAGAGTATTGATTATAAGGAACACACAGCAGTGTAAAGCAGGATACAGAGTACGCATCAGCAGGAACAAACAGCAGTGTAAAGCAGGATACAGAGTACGCAACAGCAGGAACAAACAGCAGTGTAAGCAGGATACAGAGTACTGATTAGCAGGAACACACAGCAGTGTAAATCAGGATACAGAATACTCATCAGCAGGAAC
This sequence comes from Bombina bombina, assembly GCF_027579735.1. Taxonomy (NCBI): domain Eukaryota; kingdom Metazoa; phylum Chordata; class Amphibia; order Anura; family Bombinatoridae; genus Bombina; species Bombina bombina. The sequence continues at coordinate 1,491,097,878 of NC_069499.1, read as the reverse complement.
ACACAGTAGTGTAAAGCAGGATACAGAGTACTGATTAACGCTGGAACTCATAGTAGTGTAAAGCAGGATACAGAGTACTAATCAGCAGGAACACACACCAGTGTAAAGCAGGATACAGAGTACTCATAAGCAGGAACACACAGCAGTGTAAATCAGGATACAGAGTACTGATCAGCAGGAACATACAGCAGTGTAAAGCAGGATACAGAGTACTGATTAGCAGGAACACGCAACAGTGTAAAGCAGGATACAGAGTACTGATCAGCAGGAACACACAGCAATGTAAAGCAGGATACAGAGTACTCATCAGCGGGAACACATAGTAGTGTAAAGCAGGATACAGAGTACTCATCAGCAGCTACACTAGACCCTGGGACCGATAGTCCTGGTAACAGAATTTCGGAACTTGTACATTTCAGTGTTCTCCTTTTTCTCCCATGAAGATTTCACCTGGACTTTTTATTAACCAGTTACCAGCTATTAACTACTGACAAGTTATCACTGACATATTCAATTGCTTTATAAATGACACTTTTTTTTGCTTTTGCTTTCATTTGAATGCTATCTGTCACTTCCAGCTTTATGAACTACTTCCATAGAGGTCGCTATCATATTTATTTTTCCAAAGGAGTTCTGCTTCTGCTTTTGAACTAAATTACCCATTTATAGATGCAATAGTTTCCTGGATATTGCAGTTATTTTTCAATTTTCATTTCATTCGATTGTTATCTGATCATCATTCATACTTATTGTTATACTTATTGGTTTACATTTGGTACTGCATATGTTATAGGATGTTCTATTATGTAATATCTTACACGATGAATAAGGTCTTGGGGTATCTAACTGTACAGCCAAAACTATTGTAATTTTATTACAACGGGACTAACTGTTCTACACCTTTGGGTCATTTAGAGGGTAAGATCACATACTTCTATAGGTTACCGAGTGTGAGCACCCAATTACCATGAGCGTATTAGCTTCAAGGTGCAAAACATAGTCCTATTGTAAGGTTTCATTCTCTTATCAGTAGTTAACTGAAAGCCCATAGCTGTACTGTGTATTACGGAATAATAGAGACTAAATACTGTGTAACATAATAAGTAATTATTGTGTAATATAATCAGTGAGTAAGGTTTTAGAATTGAATACTTAGGACAATCCTTTGAGTTTCTAATTAGGCTAATCTTCAATTGAATTGATATATTTTTACTATTGAGTATTACATTGTGTACATCACACATTAATAACCCCTTTCCTCTATGCACAGTACCACATAATATTTCTCAAGTGGTACTTCTAGGTTTTCTTGCAGTAAGATCCATTTTATGGACTGCAAAGTTCAGCTGATATTATACTAAACACTCTAATTGTGATAAATAAGCTATTTAGTCAATTCCACACACTTTCTAGCAGGATTTTTGTCACACAAAAACCTAATTTTTATCATGGAGGTAGAAACAGTAAACATAGAGGGGGGAGAATTCTTTTCTCTAATAACATCACATGAGAGAGGAAGCTGTGTACAGGATTTAGATGAAATATTCTGCACAGATAGATCCAAATTCCCTTTAGCCAAATTATTTGAAGAAGTAGAGTTTCTACTTATTAAAGAGAACAAGCTAAGGTGGGATATCATGACACTAAACAAGTATCATGAATTAAGAATCATTCCCAGGGGGCTTAGGATAAATAAATTCCCCACGTTTCAGACAGATGATACAGAATTCATCAATGAATGGAATATTATCCTCTCTGACTGCTCCCTTCGCCTAATACTTCTATTGGTCCAATTTAAAACTAAGGCTCTTAATGTTGTAACCCAACAAATTGAACTATTACAAGTTGAGCTCAACCTAAGAAGGAGTGCCTTAGAATTTGCCAAGTATGATGGCATTTTGAAACAAACTATTGCAGAAACCAAGGCACTTCTGATAGAAGTTAAGCACAACAAGTACTTAAGGGACCAATCTGACTACGATAATAACAGAATTTTTGTTTGGAATAGAAAGGACAGATCTGAAGGCCGTCGGGCCTATAATAGGACTAGGGGTAGAGGTAGGGGCAGAGGCAGAGGTAATAACAGAGGCAACAATAAAAATAGAAGTGTGTTGGGTGCAGATTCTTCAGACAATGAGCTTGGTAATACTAAGAAAGTCACCTTTTCTGAGAGTGAGGCTGAATCTTACGATGAGAGCTCTGCTTCAGGAGGGGAGGACTCATTTGGTACGTCCTCCAATTCTGTACAGAACGTAGGAGATCAAACAGTAAAACCTAAAGTGAAATCTAAAGAGGTACAGCCTATTTTAAAGAAACAACAACAATAAAAAATTGGAGGGTCCAGATATACACCTGACAATGTGCAAGATAGACATAAGGATACACCTAATATGAATCAGGAAGATAGAAGAGATCTTGAACAGGTTTTTTCCCTCACCAAGACCCAACCGGAGGGAGGGGGTCGTGGGAGAGGGGGTCTAGAGAACCAAGGAGGCCAAAACCGATATCCAACCTGAAGAGGGAGATTCAGAAACAGATATCAATAACAAATAACGTTATAAATTTGTCAGATCATAATCTTACTGATATTGAATTGAAGGTGTTAAATTTAGGTTTGGGCTTTGTTCCCTCACAAAGTTTTAATCTCTTCAATACACTCATAGATGTTAATAAACTCATCAGAGGACTCACATTGAGAATTTTTTTTTACAATGACCAAGTTGAGGTTACTGCTTACTCTGATAGAGGTAATGAAGTTAGAGAGACATCTACAGGGAACCCTATGTCCTTCAGTGAGGCTTGTGATATAGCCAATATGGAGGATTTATGGCAAGAAGGGATGATTGAGGAAAATCCAATCACCTCTAATACACCAAGATTTAAAAGGGATTCCAAGTTTTATCCCATTCAATGCAGGGGTAATGCTTTGGAAACATTTCAGGCAAGGGTAGAGAGAGACTTGACATCAGTACATCGGACTGCCCAAGCTGGTTTCTCTAATTTGAATGCCAAGGAAAAGAAGGCCTTGAAGAAACTACAAGTTAACACAGATTTGGTAATTAGAGGTGCCGACAAGGGTGGTTCTGTTGTAGTGATGTCTAAGTCTCAGTTCATTGCAGAGGCAGAAAGACAGTTGGGGGATGTGAAATACTACCAGAAACTGGGAGGAGATCCTACCATTAAATTCAAAATGGAATTGGCCCAATTGTTGGATGATGGTAAAGAATTGGGGATCCTGGATGAGTCTACTTGTGATTTCCTCCTGGTAGATAACCCTGTGATACCGATCTTTAACCACTTATCTAAAGTCCACAAATCCCTGGAGGAGGTCACGGGTAGACCCATCGTTAGTGGTATTGGATCATTATTAGAGAGAACTTCCCAGTGGCTTGATGGTATTTTACAGCCACTGGTGAGTGGGCTCAGCAGCTTCCTCCAAGACACTACCCATGTCCTAAACCTTGTTAAAGATTTGGACTGGGAGGAATCAGATATGTGGCTTACGATCGATGTAAGGGCGCTGTATACCTCGATACCCCATGGCAAGGGTCTGGAGGCAGTCAGTTTCTTCCTTCGAAGGACTGGCTACACGGATGAACACACTCATTATATTCTGGGGGTGCTGCAGTTCCTTTTGACACACAATTATTTCACCTTTGAGGGGGTTTTCTACCTCCAGAGGTCCGGGACAGCTATGGGTGCAAAATTTGCACCATCTTTCGCCAACCTTTATATGGGTAGGTGGGAGCTGTCCCGCATCTATGGGGATGAGAACCCCTTCAAACAGTCTATTTGTTTCTATAAACGTTATATAGATGATCTGCTCCTGGTGTGGAGGGGTACAGAGGATCTATCAAAGGAATTTGTGGCCTGGTTAAACTTAAACGATATGGGTTTAGAATTCACTTTTGAACTCAATAAGACCAAAATCAACTTTTTAGATTTAACATTAATTGGTACTTTGAATGCAGGTATTGAAACTGAAGTCTATAGAAAACCCATAACAGGCAATACTCTCCTCCATGCCAGGAGTAGTCATCCTAAACAAGTCTTTAGGTCTGTGGCGAAGGGAACTGCAGTGACCCTCAGAGATATGAGATACATGCTAACCAGTTGTCTGACCGTTTACTCAGTAGAGGCTATAAACACCATACTGTAAACCAGACAAGACAGGAAGTCGACAACGTTGACAGAAAAATGTTGCTAGAGAAATCTGAAGCCTAAAAACAAAATAGTGAAGGAATCTTTTTCACCACTGATTATAGTATGCAATACTACCAAATTTGCAATATCATCCAAAGAAATTTTAGATTTCTGGCAGTTGATGGAACTCTAGAAAAAACGGTAAGAGAAGGATGTAAATGTTCCTTCAGGAAGGGAGTTTCCCTGGGCAATATCTTGGCACCCACACAGCTTAAGGAATCTCAAAGGGACGACCAGAGTTCATGGTTACGTTTTAAAGGGGTGTATAGGTGTCACAACAGTTCCTGTAGGGCATGTGAACATGTCAGAACAGGTGAAGTGACTAACAAAACTTATAGACATAACAGGTGCATGAACTGTAGAAGCAAATATACCATCTATTTGGCAGGGTGTGAGGATTGTCACCTACAGTATGTAGGCATGACGACACGCGAGACACGTGAACGCATTAGGGAACACCTTTCAGATATAAAAAGTGGGGATCTGACCACCCCCATGGTGCAGCATTTTAAATTGGTACATAATAGACAGGTGGATAGTTTTAAATGGACTATCATTGAAACAGTTAACACCAGAAAGATAGGGGGTGATAGAGACCAGGCGCTAGCAAAAAGAGAGGTGTTCTGGATTTTTCACCTCCAGACTAGATACCCGAAGGGTCTTAATTCGTCCTACGATCTTATTAATTTTTGGAGTTAAGTCTTGGAATGAATGAGTGACCTGATGGGGGACAGTAATAAGTCTTTTTTGACATATGATCTAAAAACTGTTACCAAGTTTTTCAGGTTAGATTTTACGTTCAGAGATGTCCAATTATTGAATAAATGAATATTACATTTTTCATTTTTCATATTTTGGAATCTCTTGTCTGAACGTCTAATCCGAACACATATGTCTAATAACATTAAACTTTGGGAGTAGACATTTAGAAGCTATTTTTTGATGCAAGTTTCAATATTACCTTATTTTAAATCAGATAGTGATAGGTTAATTAATATTTATCCAATTATTTTGATGAGCATTATATACAAGTCATTTAGGAGAATAGCGGTCATGGTGAGCAGTAGAAACAATTAGTAAGAGGCTATAAAGATAATGAAGAGAATGATGTATGAAAAAGATTGGAATTTATATCTTTGTCCCTTAAGCGTGAAATTGGCAAAGGGATGGAATATTAAAGTATCATATAATATTCAGTGTTATTAGCTTACATATCGATCCATACAATTTCCTTTGCATTTTTAAGTATTCATGTGTATGCAAATGGTTATGTGACAGGTATCACATCAATTTGTTTGGCTTTTTGTTAAAATTGTTTCAATGTCATTTATTTAATATATTAGTGAATCCTGTGTAGTGGATACATGTTAACTATAAACAGCAAGTACAGTGTAACTCAAATTCAGGAGTAAGTAGTATACTTGCTGGTTAGTTTAATTGCTCAGCAACTAAACAGTTAAAAAAATCAGAGCATGAGCCTTAGCGAATCAATTGTTTTTACACCTCTTAAATAGCCCATTAGTGAGGAGGTGGTCAGAGAGCTATGAGTACGGCACACCAGCCGAAACGCGTAAGCTTAGGACACTAAGGGCATGCTTTTGTTTTGGATGTCTTCATGTATGCTTTTAATGGATTAATAAAAGAACAAGTGTTTAACTGCAGCTCCAGGACTCTAAGTGATTGTTTCAAGCTATAGCCTGTTCCCGCCTGGAGCACGTTTGCAGTGGGTGAAGTCTTGAAGGCTTAAGCAAAGGCAACGGTGTATTGTGACCTTTTTACCTGTAGTCCTGTTTGGTTTCAAAGATTGTCTTGCCAAATTCCCGGTCCGGTCTCCCTTCCTCCCTTGTAAGTCGGCCGCGTCCGAGTGACGTCATCGGGTGGTGCCCTGGAGTGTTTCGACGGACGCCTGTGCAGCGTGTGAGTTGCTGTGAGCTTGTGGGAGTGCGCTCCGAGCAGGACGGCGTACCACAGAGAGCCTAGGAGAGGGGTCTCCCAAATGGCTTTCCACTCCAAACGAAATGGCCGTGAAGAGAGGGTAAGTCCCGTTGGGGATCAAATATCTAATTATTTGGAGGAGCCGAGTATGTAACACTTCTGTAAGGTCACCTAAGTGGAGGTATCGTTCAGGTTACAACATTACTTACACCGCATGAGAGAGACACTCCAATGTATTCCTAAAGGGTCACCTCTTTATTGAGGTAATTATTTATGGGTACTCATCAGCAGGCACACACAGCAGTGTAAACCAGGACACAGAGTACTGATCAGCAGTGTAAAGCAGAATACAGAGTACTCATCAGCAGGCACACACAGCAGTGTTAACCAGGACACAGAGTACTGATCATCAGGAACACACTGCAGTGTAAAGAAGGATACAGAGTATTGATTATAAGGAACACACAGCAGTGTAAAGCAGGATACAGAGTACTGATCAGCAGGGACACAGCAGTGTTAAGCAAGATACAGAGTATTGATTAGCATGAACACACAGCAGTATAAAGCAGGATACAGAGTACTGACCAGCAGGAACACACAGCAGTGTAAAGCAGGATACAGAAAACTGATCAACAGGGACACATAGCAATGTAAAGCAGGATACAGAGTACTGATCAGCGATAACACACAGCAGTGTAAAGCAGGGTACAGAGTACTGATCAGCGGGAATACACAGCAGTATAAAGCACAATGCAGAGTACTCATCAGCAGGCACACACAACAGTGTAAAGCAGGATACAGAGTACTGATCAGCAGGAACACACAATACTGTAAAGCAGGATACAGAGTACTGATTAGCAGGGACACACAGCAGTGTAAAGCAGGATACATAGTACTGATCATCAGGAACACACAGCATTGTAAAGCCGGATACAGAGTATTAATTAGCAGGAACAAACTGCAGTGTAAAGAAGGATGCAGAGTATTGATTAGCAGGAACACACAGCAGTGTAAAGCAGGATACAGAGTACTGATCAGCATGAACACACAGTAGTGTAAAGCAGGATACAGAGTACTGATTAGCAGAAACACACAGCATTGTAAAGCAGGATACAGAGTACTGATTAGCAGGAACACACATCAATTTAAAGCTGGATACAGAGTATTGATTAGCAGGAACACACTGCAGTGTAAAGAAGGATACAGAGTATTGATTAGCAGGAACACACTGCAGTGTAAAGAAGGATACAGAGTATTGATTAGCAGGAACACACAGTAGTGTAAAGCAGGATACAGAGTACTGATCAGCAGAAACACACAGCATTGTAAAGTAGGATACAGAGTACTGATCATCAGGGACACACAGCAGTGTAAAGCAGGATACAGAGTACTGATCAGCAGGAACACACAGCAGTGTAAAGCCGGATACAGAGTATTGATTAGCAGGTACACACTGCAGTGTAAAGAAGGATACAGAGTATTGATTAGCAGGAACACACCGCAGTGTAAAGAAGTATACAGAGTACTGATCAGCAGGGACACAAAGCAGTGTAAAGCAGGATACAGAGTACTGATCAGCAGGCTCACCCAACAATGTAAAGCAGGATACAGAGTACTGATCAGCAGGAACACACAGCAGTATAAAGTCGGATACAGAGTATTGATTAGCAGGTACACACTGCAGTGTAAAGAAGGATACAGAGTATTGATTAGCAGGAACACACAGCAGTATAAAGCAGGATACAGAGTACTGATCAACAGGAGTACACTGCAGTGTAAAGTAGGATACAGAGTACTGATCAGCAGGAATACACAGCAGTATAAAGGACGAGGCAGAGTAGTCATCAGCAGGAACACACAGTAGTGTAAAGCAGGATATAGAGTACTCATCAGCAGGAACACATAGTAGTGTAAAGCAGGATACAGAGTACTCATCAGCAGGCAAACACAGCAGTGTAAAGCAGGATACAGAGTACTGATCAGCAGGAACATACAGTAGTGTAAAGCAGAATACTGATCAGCAGGAACACACAACATTGTAAAGCAGGATTCAGAGTACTGATCAGCAGGGGCACAGCAGTGTAAAGCAGGATACAGAGTACTAATCAGCAGGAACACAAAGCAGTGTAAAGCCGGATACAAAGTATTGATTAGCAGAAACACACTGCAGTGTAAAGAAGGATACAGAGTATTGATTAGCAGGAGCACACAGCAGTGTAAAGCAGGATAGAGAGTACTGATCAGCAGGAACACACAATAGTGTAAAGCAGGATACAGAGTACTAATCAGCAGGAACACACAGCATTGTAAAGCAGGATACAGAGTACTGATCAGCAGGGACCCACAGCAGTGTAAAGCAGGATACAGAGTACTGATCAGCAGGAACACAAAGCAGTGTAAAGCCGGATACAGAGTATTGATTAGCAGAAACACACTGCAGTGTAAAGCAGGATACAGAGTATTGATTAGCAGGAACACACAGCAGTGTAAAGCAGGATAGAGAGTACTGATCAGCAGGAACACACAATAGTGTAAAGCAGGATACAGAGTACTAATCAGCAGGAACACACAGCATTGTAAAGCAGGATACAGAGTACTGATCAGCAGGGACCCACAGCAGTGTAAAGCAGGATACAGAGTACTGATCAGCAGGAACAAACAGCAGTTTAAAGTTGGATACAGAATATTGATTTGCAGGAACACACTGCAGTGTAAAGAGGGATACAGAGTATTGATTAGCAGGAACACACAGCGTGTAAAGAAGGATACAGAGTACTGATCAGCAGGAACAAACAGCAGTGTAAAGTCGGATACAGAGTATTGATTAGCAGGAACACACTGCAGTGTAAAGAAGGATACAGAGTATTGATTAACAGGAGCACAAAGCAGTGAAAAGTAGGATACAGAGTACTGATCAGCAGGAACACACAGCAGTGTAAAGCAGCATGCAGAGTATTGATTAGCAGGAATTCAGGAAGTAGGGACCATCAGGAACACAAGCAGTAGTGATCAAGGAGAACCAAGTCAGTAATGGTCAGCAAGATACATAAACTGTGTCCAAGGGTCTCTAAGCACGTTCTTGTCCTCCTCCCTTGGAGATGTATTTTTGAGCTTTATGTACTGTTAGGCCTAACTAGTCCAGAAACCCTCTTGCCTGCTGCTGCCCTTCCTGCTCCTGCCCTTCCTGATCTGTGGTGCTCATCATCAGTTAAATTAAAATATTGTAGTAAACTGTTACCTGCTATGTCCTCCTCCTCCCTTTTTATGGTTTGAGGCCTACCTAGTTTAGTAACTCTGCTGCTGCCACTTCTATTCCTGCCCTTCCTGCTCTGTTGTGGTCATCATCCATCAATGCCAAATTCTCAGGTAACTGCTGGCCACTGTGTCCAAGGGACTTTAGCAAACACACGTTTGCCCTCCTTCCTTGGAGGGGTAATTTTGAGGTTTATATACTTCTGTCTGCTGGTGCTGCTTCTCCCACTGCTGTTCTTCTTTGAATTGAGTCTTCAAACTTACTAACTAGTTACCAAAAATTTTATGGAGCAGGTGTGTGAAAAAGTGAGGAATGTGCATTAAGCAAGAGAGAACTGAATGAATAAAAATTGTACATAAAAGCTTGTGGTGGGAAGTGAAAGGTTAGAATGGGTGAGCATGGTGAGGGTGGGGGGAAAGGTATCACTAGTGAATAATTTATATTATCACTGTAATAATTATCAACTGTTTTTCTTTTCAATTTACTGTTTGAATTCTCTTTGTAAAAATTATAGTTCTAGTGTCTCAGTTAGCAATGAATCTTTGAATTATTGGCATTTCCTAGTAATGTATTTTTTTTGGCTAAAAGAAATGTTTTGCTGGATTCACATGGCTTTAATGTAAATCAAATGACTTGTTTTAAACAAAATTTTTATCCTAATATTCGGCTGAACCTAACGTGCAAATGAACAAAACAAATTTTTGCCCGTGCACATGTCTAGTTTGAAATGCTACAAGGAAAACCTAGTCTAATAATTCATCCTTTTCATTCTGAGTATGGTGCGTGTTATTGATGAAGTGTCATTCACCTAGATTACAAGTTTTGCGCTATAGAGGGTGCGAAACGAACGCAACAAATGTTGCGTTATTTCACCCTCTATAGCGCTGCCATTACGAGTTTTGAAAAAGCCGCCTTGTGAGTGCGATATGGTTGCGATGAGCTCCATACCACACAAAATGCAAGAGCTGCTTTGACATGCTCGTGCACGCTTTCCCCATAGACATCAATGGGGAGAAAGTGTTAGAAAAAAACCTAACATCTGCGATTGCGGAATGGAAAGCTCCATAATGCAACCCCATTGATGTCTATGGGGGAAAAAAAGTTACGTTTAAACCTAACACCCTAACATAAACCCCACGTCTAAACACCCCTAATCAGCTGCCCCTGATATCGCTGACACCTACATAAACTTATTAACCCCTAATCTTCCGCCCTCGACATCGCCGCCACTGAAATAAATCTATTAACCCCTAAGCTGCCGCTCCCAATATTGCCGCCACACTATAATAAAGATATTAACCCCTATTCCGCTGCTCCCCGACATCGCTGCCACTAAATAAAGTTATTAACCCCTAAACTCTGGCCTCTCACATCACTGCCACTAAATAAACCTAATAACCACTAAAACCGCCAGCCTCCCACATCGCCAAAAACTAAATCAAACTATTAACCCCTAAACCTAACAACCCCCTAACTTTAAATTAAAATTACAAGATCCCTATCTTAAAATAAATAAAAACTTACCTGGGAAATTATAAAAACCTAAGTTTAAACTATAAATTAAACCAACATTACTATTATACTAAAATTAAAATAACTATCAATTAAATAAATTAAATTACTCATTAAAAAAACCTAACACTACTAAAACAATTAAATCTACAGTTACAAAACATTAAAAATACTAAATTACAAAAATACTAAATTACAAAAAATAAAAAAATACTAAATTACGAAAAATAACAAACAAAATTATCCAAAATAAAAACAATTACACCTAATCTAATAGCCCCATCAAAATAAAAAGCCCCCCAAAATACCCCCCCAGCCTACAATAGGCTAAAGGGCCTTTTGTAGGGCATTGCCCTAAAGAAATCGGCTCTTTTCCCTGAAAAAAAATACAAAGATCCCCCCAACAGTAAAACCCAACACCCAACCAACCCCCCAAAATAAAAAAACCTAACTAAAAAAAACCTAAGCTACTTATTGCCCTGAAATGGGCATTTGTATGGGCATTGCCCTTAAAAGGGCATTCAACTCTTTTTCATTGCCCTTAAAAGGGCATTTAGCTCTTTTAAGAATGCCCAAAACCCTAATCTAAAAAAAAAAACACCCAAAAAAAGTTTAAAAAAACCTAACACTAACCCCCGATGATCCACTTACAGTTTTTGAAGTCCGGACATCCATCCTCATCCAGGCAGGGAAGTCTTCATCCAGGCGGCGAGGTCTTCATCCATCCAGGCAGCGTCTTCTATCTTCAACCAGGCTGCATCTTCTATCTTCATCCCGGCGGCGCGGAGCGGCTCCATCCTGAAGACATCGGGCGCGGAGCATCCTCTTCATACGGTCAGCGACTGTTACATTCGTATCTGATTGGTGTTTGTTCATTTAAATAAGACTCTGTTGTCTGTATAGAATCATATGCCTGAAGAAACGGCGCAGAGGTCGCAGTGAAACGCGTTGGAGTTTGGTGCTACTATATTGTAGTATTTTATTTGTTTATCTTGTTTTTAAATATACATTTTTATTATACATATCAAGCAGCTGATTTTGGAGTATTTTTTAGCCAAGCACTAATTTGTTTAATCTCAACAGCCTGATATAACAGTCTAGCCTGTGTGTTTGGCACTTGTTAACTGCTATTCTGAATGTGAGTACCCTGGGCTTCTGTGGGAACTGTTATCTTGGGGGCCACACTATCTTTGGTTTATCTGCACTAGGAGGCACCCCTTTTAAATTTAGCTTTATTCTAGTTTATGGGTGTTACTATGTAACAGTTTAGATATGAGTTTTGTGTAACGGTTTTGTTGCGTAAAACTCAAAACTACTGGTCTCAGATTGCGGAATGGATCGTGTCGGTATAGGGTGTAATGCAAGCTTTTTAGCCTTACCAGCAAAACTATTGCCATTTTTTCAGCGTTAAAACACAAACGCAAAACTCGTAATCTAGGTGTATGTTTGTAACTTTTTAAATTAAATATATATATATAGCAGGTCTTAAAATTAGGTAAATACAATCTCAGATGAACAGCAGCACATGATATATTACACCGTGTCATGATTTATTTAACAAAAATAAATCCAAAATGGAGAACCCATGTGTGAAACTAAGTACACCCTTACTGCTTGTATAGGAATTAAGAGGCTGAGTAGCAGCCAGGTGCTGCTAGTCAAATGCAATTTAATAATTAATCATCAGCAAGTGTGACCGCCTCTATAAAACCTGAAGTTTTAGCAGGTTGCTGATCTGGAGCTTTAAGGTGTGTTATCACAATGCCAAGGAGGAAAGACTTCAGCAATGATCTTAGAGAATCAATTGTTGCTGCCCATCAATCTTGGAAGGGTTATAAGGTAATTTCCAAACCATTTAAAGTCCATCATTCTACAGTGATAAAGATTATTCACAAATGGAAAACATTCAAGACAGTTACAAATCTTCCCCGGAGTGGATGTCCCATCAAATTCACCCCAAGGTCAGATCGTGCAATGCTCAGACTGTACAGTTACCATGTTAAATGTTAAAGTTCATGACAATACAATGAAATAAAAGACTGAACAAGTATGGTTACTTAGCCTCTTAATTCCTATAGAAGCAGTAAGGGTGTACTAAGGTTTTCACACATGGGTTCTCCATTTTGGCTTTATTTCTGTTAAATAAATCATGACATAATAGGTCATGTGTTGCTGTACATCTGAGGTTGTATTTATATAATTTTAAGACCTGCTAAGAACCACATGATTTTTATTATGTCCTGATACGTTAAACCATAGAATTCAAAGAGGGTGTACTTTCTTTTTCACAAAGTGACCACAATCGAATAATAACGTTTAATACCCAGTACAAATATGTACTTACACATCAGCCCTACTGGTGGAGAGGGACATGCTTCTGAAAAAAAACCAAAAAAAAAAACCCCTATAATTTCCCTGTAGGATTAGGGTGAGCGGGCGCAAAATACAATCTGTTCTTCAGTATGGTTACACAGATTTATTTTTTATTAGAGAAGCCAAAGGCATTTAAAAAGAAAGAACACAAATTCAATAGTTCTATGAAAATAAATAGTTTGTATTTAAATGGGTATCTATGCAACAGTGTATTACGACAGACTAATAGCCAATAAATCTAAGCAGGTCTAATAGCATAGATACAGTATTTATTTGCAGAATTATTATAGTATCCAATGATAAGATGCCTGCTATTGATTTACATTGCAGTTGTGGAAAATAGGTTATGAAAAAGGAAAATCACTGGAAAACAGAAGTGAATGTGATAGAGACAACAATAATTAAGGTTAGATTTATTCAGTTATTTATGACAAACAAGAATTTTGGCATGTTCTGCTTTAACCCTTTGAGTGCTAACAACGGCTCTGAGCCGTCGCAAATTGTTCCAGTCAGGTGCTGACGACGGCTCAGAGCCGTCGCTAGCACTCACCCACCTTGAGGGCAATCTGGGGGTTCCCACTGACTCCCACCCTGGCAATCTGGCCTGTATAGTGACAGGCATCGCCCGGGCTTCACGTTTTGCGCGATGACGTCACTGTGCAACTTTATTTAAAAATTACAATGGACAGTATAGGGAAATGGGGGCATGCTGCTTATAGGCTCGTATCTCAGGCATCTAAGCAGCTACAGACCCCCAAGACCCACCATTGGAAAGGTAATCGCCTAACCAAAGGTAATCGCCTACCAACGGTATAGGTCTTGGGGATCTGAAAAAAAAAATAATCTTTACAAAAATAAAAAAATAAAAACCTTAAATCCAGCTTAGCACCCAGGTGGGAAATTGCTTAGCACTCAAAGGGTTAAATGTAATAAGGGAGACATATTCTTGTATGGCTCAGCTTGCATCTGTTTGAGCAAAGCTCTGCAACCTGGAATAGCAAGGTTTCCCAAAGCATTATACTTAGCAGTTGATAGAAATAACCATGTGATTTACTGAGTGGCATAAATAGATATGGGAATTAAATTGGAAGTTCGGTGTAGTTATTGTGAGCTGTAGATGAGATTTCAAAGGTATATATAACATTAATAACGTGGTGGGAAAGTGTGATAAGGGAGAATTCATAAGTTGTAATATAGAAGAGGTTCTGAACATGCAAGATAGGATCCACTAATGTATAATAGCAACTTCATCAGAGCTCCCAAACAAATAATAATGCAAATGATGTGGTATAGGAATAAAGAAGAATGCTAATGATTGGAGCTGAATGTATAGCCATTGTATGATTCTTCCTAGAATATCTAAATAACTGATAGTTTAGTTTTCCTAACTGGTAATTAAAGGGACAGTCAACACCAGAATTTATATATTTTTTTAAAGTTAGATAATCCCTTTATTACCCATTCCCAGGTTTTGCATAACCATCACCGTTATATTAATATCCTTTATGTCTCTGTGATTACATAGTATCCAAGCCTCTGCAGACTGCCCCTTATCTGAGTTTGTTTGACAGACTCGCATTTTAGTAATGACTCCTAGGTAACTCCATGGGCATGAGCACGATGTTATCTATATGGCACACATGAACTAATGACCTCTAGCTGTAAAAATGTTAAAATCCCCTGAGGTAAGAGGCGACCTTCAAGGGCTTAGAAATTAGCATATGAGCCTACCTAGGTTTACCAAGAGAACAAAGCAAAGATTATATTTTTGGTTTGTGGGTGGGCGACATTGGAACTATGGTAAGGTTTGTAGAAGATTTAAAGGGATACTAAAACCAATTTTTTTCTTTCATGATTCAGATAGAACATGCAATTTTAAGCAACTTTTTAATTTACTCCTGTGATGAGAGCAGGATGTGATGTCACTAGTATGTGGGCGGGGCTTAGGTCCGGTGTCTGTGTCGCAGTTAGTTTAGTACAATCAACCTGACTAGATGTGTATTGTTATGCTCTGCATTAAAATAGAGTTGTACCATCATTGCTGTGTCCTGCATATGTCCTGCATCTCATGACATGGTGTCAGAAGTTCTGGACTGCGCTTCTGTTCCTGATCGATTGCAATGTCAAAGTTTACCCCACCTGAGCCTTTTGACTTTTCTCAGCCTGCAGCTTGGCCCACATGGCGTCAGCGGTTTCAGCGCTTCAGGATTGCATCCAAACTGAACAAGGAGAGTGGTGAAGTACAAGTTAATTCTCTTTTATACTCCATGGGGAAAGATGTAGAGCCAGTGTTCAATGCTTTTACTTTCCAAGAAGGGGAAGAAGTTAACTTTGATATAGTTATGGATAAACTTAGTGACCACTTTGTGCCTAAAAGAAATGTGATTCATGAGAGAGCTTGTTTTCACAAACGTAATCAGCATGTGGGAGAATCTGTGGAGTCATTTGTGCGCAGCCTGTATGAACTAGCTGAATTCTGTGAGTTTGGTGTTGCTAAAGAAGAGCAAATCAGAGACAGAATAGTTATTGGGATTGCAGATGCTGAAGTCTCACTGAAGCTGCAGTTAGAGCCTGATTTAACGTTAGACGGGGCTATTAGGATGGCCCGCCAGAGTGAACTGGTGAAAAAGCAAAGTGCTGATCTGAGGTCTGAGAGTATTGTGGATGAAGTGCAACAGTCTAGGAAAATTACTAGTGAAAGGCACAGTGTGAGCGGTAGATCTAAAGTACTGGAAAGGCCTAGAAGTGGATGGGCGCAACATGGCCGATGCACACGGTGCTACCGGGCTCATGATCAGAGTATTATATGCCCGGCCAGAGATAAAAGATGCAGAAAATGTAACAGAATAGGCCATTTTGAAGTGGTGTGTAAAACTGAATACATTAAGGAGATGCAGGTGGACAGTGACCAGGAGGGTCAGGAAGTGTCTTTTGTGGGGTCTGTTGTGGAACGGACAAGCTCAGAGGAAGATTGGAAAGTTACTTTTACTGTAATGGGAGCCAAAGTTGATTTTAAGATTGACACAGGAGCAGATATCACTGTAATGTCTTTTGCTGCATTTATGAAATGGCGAAGGTTACTACAAATGTCCATAGTCCTGGTGGCCGTATTGATTGTGTGGGGAAATTTCTTGCCAGCTGTGAGTACAAACAAAGGAAGTTCACCATGTGGGTGCATGTGATCCGAGGTCAGTGTGTTAACAGTTTATTGAGCAGAAAAGCAGCTTGTGACTTGGGCCTCGTGGCCAGAGTGAATGAGATCTCTGAAGATATGTTTGGCGAGTTGGGCCTACTGAACTGCAAACCTGTCCGTATAGCACTTAAAAGTGACGCAGTCCCATACAGTATTTCTACTCCTCGTAGAATTCCGTTCCCGCTCAGGCCTCAAGTGGAGAAAGAGCTCATGCGCATGAAGTCTATGGGGGTTATTGAAGAGGTTGTTGAAGCAACTGATTGGTGTGCCCCTATTGTTCCAGTTGCAAAGAAAAACGGAAAGGTGCGCATCTGTGTGGACCTGAAAAGGTTGAATGAGGCAGTGAAGAGGGAGAGATTTGTGCTGCTGACATTGGAAGATATAGCCCCGAAGCTGGCTGGGGCGAAGTTCTTTTCCACATTAGATGCTTCTAGCGGCTTTTGGCAGATCCCCCTGGATCCAAAGTGCCGCAGACTGACTACCTTTATCACACCGGTAGGTCGGTTCTGCTTCTGCAGACTCCCCTTTGGGATATCCTCTGCTCCTGAAATCTTTCAAAGGGAAATGAGTTCTCTCCTGAGTGGCCACGTGGGCACAGCGGTCGTCATGGACGACATTCTAGTGTATGGGTCTACAGTGGAGGAGCATGATCAGCGTTTGAGTTGTGTGCTGCAGGCTATCAAAGAGTCTGGGCTGAAGCTGAATAAAGAAAAATGTAATTTTAGGAAAACTGAATTATGCTACTTTGGGCATATCATCAACAGGGATGGCATCAAGCCGGACCCCGAGAAAATTCGGGCTATTGAACAGATGAAAAGCCCTTCTGATGTACATGAGCTGAGACAGATATTGGGCCTTGTAAATTACGTGGGCAAGTTTCTTCCAGATTTATCTACAGTTTTACACCCTATCACAGAGTTGCTTAAGAAAGATGTTGCCTGGGTCTGGGGACCCTCACAGGAAAAAGCGTTCCTGCATGCCAAGTCACTGCTGGGGTCTGCCCCAGTGCTGGGGTTCTACGACCCTTCAAAAAAGACTGTGGTTAGTGCTGATGCAAGCAGTTATGGGTTGGGGGCTGCACTCCTGCAGTTGAATGACAACAAACTACAGCCCATCGCCTACTGTTCCCGCACACTGACGGCTGCGGAGTCAAAATACGCTCAAATTGAGAAAGAGTGCCTGGCTGCAGTTTGGGCCTGTGAGCGCTTTCAGCGTTATCTAGTGGGTTTGGAGAAATTTAGTCTGGAAACTGACCACAAACCGCTAGTCCCCTAGTCAATTCTTATGACATTGACAAAACACCCTTGAGATGCCAGAGACTTTTAATGAGACTGCTCAGGTTCAATGTTCAGGCAGTGCATGTGCCGGGGAAACAACTGGTTGTGGCAGATACACTATCCAGGCTCCCGCTGGCTGCTGCTGAAGAATCCTCCACGGAATCGGATGTGAAGGTGTATGCTGATTCAGTTCTGGCCTCTAAGTCCATTTCTTCAAGGAAACTGGAAGAGATAAAGAAAGAGACATATTTGGACACAGATCTGCAAGAAGTTATAAGGTACATAAGAGAAGGCTGGCCCGAGAGTCGGGCAGCCTGGATGTCTTTAAGTGCTTACCAGCCAGAGAGGTCACAGCTCACGGAGCTGGAGGGGTTGGTGCTGTTCCAAGACCGCATTGTAATTCCTGTCAGCATGAGGAAAGAGATGTTAAACAGGATTCACGATGGCCACTTAGGCATTACAAAGTGCAGAGAAAGGGCAGCTACAGCTGTGTGGTGGCCTGGGATCAGCTCCGACATTGCAAATCACGTGTCTAAATGTGCCTTTTGCCGGGAACGCCGGCCTACTCAGAGAAGGGAGCCCTTAATGTCTACTCCGCTGCCTGCGGGGCCGTGGCAGAAAATAGCTGCTGATTTGTGTGAACTGCACGGGAAAAAGTTTCTTGTTGTGATCGACTACTATTCCAGGTATTTGGAAATTGCACCCCTGAATGATATCACAAGTCAGGCCGTTATCATTCGCCTGAAGAGCTTGTTCGCCCGCTGGGGCATTCCAATGAAGCTGGTGAGTGATAATGGTATGCAGTTCGCTTCTACAGAGTTCAGTGCTTTCAGCAGGGAATATGATTTTGTACATTCCACGTCAAGTCCACATTATCCGCAGGCCAACGGAATGGCCGAAAGGGCAGTTCAAACAACAAAATTCATTCTAAAGCAATCTGAGCCATACCTAGCCCTCTTGTCATACAGGGCGACGCCCATTCAAGCCACCGGGTTTAGCCCGGCACAGCTGATGCTAGGACGCCAGATTCGCACCACTTTACCCTCAGTGGGTGTCTTCAAGCCGCCTGGCCCTGTTCCTCGGGACGAAGTCCTTAGGAGGGATGAAGAGGCCAAAAAGGGTTATCGTTTCTTCTACGACAGGAGACATTCTGTCAGGCCTTTACAGGAACTGAAAGCGGGCCAAAGTGTCAGAATTAAACTGGATGATGAGAAGAAATGGAAGACGCCTGCTACGGTAGTGGGCCGCTCTCCAGAACCAAGGTCTTACACAGTCCTTACAGAGGGAGGGACGGTTACACGCCGTAACCGAAGACATCTTCAGCCTGTACCTGAGAGTCTGGAACCGGATACCTCAGTACCACCGCCGGTGGGATCCCCTGTTCTAAGAGAGGTGCCTTCCCCTCAGCAAGATCACAGCGGGGATATATCTTTGCCTCCAGCAGACTCTTGTTCACCATCTTCTGTATCAGAGGACAGTTCATGTAAAGTTACATCAAGCGGAAGAGTGGTGAAACTTCCGGCCCGATACAGGGACTGACTTTAGCTAGAACAGTGACCGGAAGTATGGGCAGAATAATCCCATGGTCACTGTGGACTAGGGTAGTCTACCCCGATGTCCAAGTCAGGATGTAATTTATTTGTTCATGTTTCTAATCTATCTGTTTTTATAATGTTCAAAAACAAAAATGTTGTTGTATACCCTGTTGGTGTACCTTGTTATTTATTATATGCAAATGTATGCTTTGCCTTTGAAAAAGGGGAAGATGTGATGAGAGCAGGATGTGATGTCACTAGTATGTGGGCGGGGCTTAGGTCCGGTGTCTGTGTCGCAGTTAGTTTAGTACAATCAACCTGACTAGATGTGTATTGTTATGCTCTGCAATAAAATAGAGTTGTACCATCATTGCTGTGTCCTGCATATGTCCTGCATCTCATGACAACTCCTATTATCAATTTTTATTTGTTCTTTTGATATCTTTATTTGACAAAGCAGGAATCTAAGCTTAGGAACCAAACAATTTTTCGTTCAGAAACCTGGGTAGTGCTTTCTGATTGGTGGCTACATTTAGCCACCATACAACAAGCACTACCCAGGTGCTAAACCAAAAATGGTCCGGGTCCTAAGCTTAGATTCCTGCTTTTCAAATAAAGATAGCAAGAGAACAAAGAACATTTCATAATAGGAGTAAACTAGAAAGTTGCTTAAAATTGCATGCTCTATCTGAGTCATGAAAGAAAAAAAATGGGGTGGTTAGTATCCCTTTAAATGAATTAAACAGTGTAACTCAAGTTATTAAATTCAAACTAAACTGGAGTGAAGAGAGATTAGATATTTTGGCTACATCCATTTATAAATATAATTGGAGTTTGATGGTATATTTATTCACTTAGGCCTAGATTTGGAGTTCGGCGGTAGCCGTCAAAACCAGCGTTAGAGGCTCCTAACGCTGGTTTTGGCCGCCCGCTGGTATTTGGAGTCAGTGATTAAAGGGTCTAACGCTCACTTTTCAGCCGCGACTTTTCCATACCGCAGATCCCCCTACGCCATTTGCGTAGCCTATATTTTCAATGGGATCTTTCTAACGCCGGTATTTAGAGTCGTTTCTGAAGTGAGCGTTAGAGCTCTAACGACAAGATTCCAGCCGCCTGAAAATAGCAGGAGTTAAGAGCTTTCTGGCTAACGCCGGTTCATAAAGCTCTTAACTACTGTACCCTAAAGTACACTAACACCCATAAACTACCTATGTACCCCTAAACCGAGCTCCCCCCACACCGCCGCCACTCGATTAAAATTTTTAACCCCTAATCTGCCGACCGCCACCTACGTTATACTTATGTACCCCTAATCTGCTGCCCCTAACCCCGCCGACCCCTGTATTACATTTATTAACCCCTAACTTGCCCCCCACAACGTCGCCGCCAGCTACTTAAAATAATTAACCCCTAATCTTCCGACCGCAAATCGCCGCCACCTACGTTATCCCTATGTACCCCTAATCTGCTGCCCTAACATCGCCGACCCCTATATTATATTTATTAACCCCTAATCTGCCCCCCTCAACGTCGCCGACACCTGCCTACACTTATTAACCCCTAATCTGCCGAGCGGACCTGAGCGCTACTATAATAAATGTATTAACCCCTAATCCGCCTCACTAACCCTATCATAAATAGTATTAACCCCTAATCTGCCCTCCCTAACATCGCCGACACCTAACTTCAATTATTAACCCCTAATCTGCCGACCGGAGCTCACCGCTATTCTAATAAATGTATTAACCCCTAAAGCTAAGTCTAACCCTAACACTAACACCCCCCTAAGTTAAATATAATTTTTATCTAACGAAATAAATTAACTCTTATTAAATAAATTATTCCTATTTAAAGCTAAATACTTACCTGTAAAATAAATCATAATATAGCTACAATATAAATTATAATTATATTATAGCTATTTTAGGATTAATATTTATTTTACAGGCAACTTTGTTATTATTTTAACCAGGTAAAATAGCTATTAAATAGTTAAGAACTATTTAATAGTTACCTAGTTAAAATAATAACAAATTTACCTGTAAAATAAATCCTAACCTAAGTTATAATTAAACCTAACACTACCCTATCAATAAAATAATTAAATAAACTACCTACAATTACCTACAATTAACCTAACACTACACTATCAATAAATTAATTAAACACAATTCCTACAAATAAATACAATTAAATAAACTAGCTAAAGTACAAAAAATAAAAAAGAACTAAGTTACAGAAAATAAAAAAATATTTACAAACATAAGAAAAATATTACAACAATTTTAAACTAATTACACCTACTCTAAGCCCCCTAATAAAATAACAAAGACCCCCAAAATAAAAAATTCCCTACCCTATTCTAAATTAAAAAAGTTACAAGCTCTTTTACCTTACCAGCCCTGAACAGGGCCCTTTGCGGGGCATGCCCCAAGAATTTCAGCTCTTTTGCCTGTAAAAAAAAACATACAATACACCCCCCCCAACATTACAACCCACCACCCACATACCCCTAATCTAACCCAAACCCCCCTTAAATAAACCTAACACTAAGCCCCTGAAGATCTTCCTACCTTGTCTTCACCATCCAGGTATCACCGATCCGTCCTGGCTCCAAGATCTTCATCCAACCCAAGCGGGGGTTGGCGATCCATAATCCGGTCCAGAAGAGGCTCCAAAGTCTTCCTCCTATCCGGCAAGAAGAGGACATCCGGACCGGCAAACATCTTCTCCAAGCGGCATCTTCGATCTTCTTCCATCCGGAGCGAAGCGGCAGGATCCTGAAGACCTCCAGCGCGGAACATCCATCCGGACCGACGACTGAACGACGAATGACTGTTCCTTTAAGGGACGTCATCCAAGATGGCGTCCCTCAAATTCCGATTGGCTGATAGGATTCTATCAGCCAATCGGAATTAAGGTAGGAATTTTCTGATTGGCTGATGGAATCAGCCAATCAGAATCTAGTTCAATCCGATTGGCCGATCCAATCAGCCAATCAGATTGAGCTCGCATTCTATTGGCTGATCGGAACAGCCAATAGAATGCGAGCTCAATCTGATTGGCTGATTGGATCAGCCAATCGGATTGAACTTGATTCTGATTGGCTGATTCCATCAGCCAATCAGAAAATTCCTACCTTAATTCCGATTGGCTGATAGAATCCTATCAGCCAATCGGAATTTGAGGGACGCCATCTTGGATGACGTCCCTTAAAGGAACAGTCATTCGTCGTTCAGTCGTCGGTCCGGATGGATGTTCCGCGCTGGAGGTCTTCAGGATCCTGCCGCTTCGCTCCGGATGGAAGAAGATCGAAGATGCCGCTTGGAGAAGATGTTTGCCGGTCCGGATGTCCTCTTCTTGCCGGATAGGAGGAAGACTTTGGAGCCTCTTCTGGACCGGATTATGGATCGCCAACCCCCGCTTGGGTTGGATGAAGATCTTGGAGCCAGGACGGATCGGTGATACCTGGATGGTGAAGACAAGGTAGGAAGATCTTCAGGGGATTAGTGTTAGGTTTATTTAAGGGGGGTTTGGGTTAGATTAGGGGTATGTGGGTGGTGGGTTGTAATGTTGGGGGGGGGTGTATTGTATGTTTTTTTTTACAGGCAAAAGAGCTGAAATTCTTGGGGCATGCCCCGCAAAGGGCCCTGTTCAGGGCTGGTAAGGTAAAAGAGCTTGTAACTTTTTTAATTTAGAATAGGGTAGGGAATTTTTTATTTTGGGGGTCTTTGTTATTTTATTAGGGGGCTTAGAGTAGGTGTAATTAGTTTAAAATTGTTGTAATATTTTTCTTATGTTTGTAAATATTTTTTTATTTTCTGTAACTTAGTTCTTTTTTATTTTTTGTACTTTAGCTAGTTTATTTAATTGTATTTATTTGTAGGAATTGTGTTTAATTAATTTATTGATAGTGTAGTGTTAGGTTAATTGTAGGTAATTGTAGGTAGTTTATTTAATTATTTTATTGATAGGGTAGTGTTAGGTTTAATTATAACTTAGATTAGGATTTATTTTACAGGTAAATTTGTTATTATTTTAACTAGGTAACTATTAAATAGTTCTTAACTATTTAATAGCTATTTTACCTGGTTAAAATAATAACAAAGTTGCCTGTAAAATAAATATTAATCCTAAAATAGCTATAATATAATTATAATTTATATTGTAGCTATATTAGGATTTATTTTACAGGTAAGTATTTAGCTTTAAATAGGAATAAGTTATTTAATAAGAGTTAATTTATTTCGTTAGATAAATATTATATTTAACTTAGGGGGGTGTTAGTGTTAGGGTTAGACTTAGCTTTAGGGGTTAATCCATTTATTAGAATAGCGGTGAGCTCCGATCGGAAGATTAGGGGTTAATAATTGAAGTTAGGTGTCGGCGATGTTAGGGAGGGCAGATTAGGGGTTAATACTATTTATGATAGGGTTAGTGAGGCAGATTAGGGGTTAATAACTTTATTATAGTAGCGCTCAGGTCCGCTCGGCAGATTAGGGGTTAATAAGTGTAGGCAGGTGGAGGCGACGTTGTGGGGGGCAGGTTAGGGGTTAATAAATATAATATAGGGGTCGGCGGTGTTAGGGGCAGCAGATTAGGGGTACATAAGGATAATGTAAGTAGCGGCGGTTTACGGAGCGGCAGATTAGGGGTTTAAAAAAATATGCAGGGGTCAGCGATAGCGGGGGCGGCAGATTAGGGGTTAATAAGTGTAAGGCTAGGGGTGTTTAGACTCGGGGTACATGTTAGAGTGTTAGGTGCAGACGTAGGAAGTGTTTCCCCATAGCAAACAATGGGGCTGCGTTAGGAGCTGAACGCTGCTTTTTTGCAGGTGTTAGGTTTTTTTTCAGCTCAAACAGCCCCATTGTTTCCTATGGGGGAATCGTGCACGAGCACGTTTTTGAGGCCGGCCGCGTCCGTAAGCAACTCTGGTATCGAGAGTTGCTTTTGCGGTAAAAATGCTCTACGCTCCTTTTTTGGAGCCTAACGCAGCATTTGTTTGAACTCTCGATACCAGAGTTAATTTTATGGTGCGGCCAGAAAAAAGCCCGCGGAGCGTTAACAGCCCTTTTACCGCCGAACTCCAAATCTAGGCCTTAGGGAACAGATTTTAACAACCTGTTAGATTATAGAAGTACACATTTACGTCCCTTATGTAATTCCCTGCCCTGTAGTCAGCTTTTAAGGGTGAGACATTTAGGGCTCGATTTACCAAAGCCCTACGGCTGCAAGTTCTCACAAGAACTTGCTCGCCGTAATTTATCAAACAGCGATCACCAGACCACTGCTTCCTTAATCTCTTCGACACCTCTAAGGTGGTGAAATTCAATCTCTGTGGTCGAGTCCGACCGATGAGATTGACAGCTCCTGCCCGCGCGTAATTGGCTGTGCGCCGGCAGGGGGCGGGATTGCACGCGAGCGCAAAATTGCGCTTGCGTGCAATATTGATTAACTGCGGGTAATTTCGCCCCGCCACAGGCGAGCTGAGGCATACAAGGGCGCTTATACGTGCCCCTGTACACCTCAGCTTTGATAAATCTAGCCCATAGTCTTGGATGAGATGTTAGTGAGAGCTAGATTAGAAGAAATGGACTCAAAGTTAATCCAACAGGGCTATTCACCTGAGTTAATAAATATGGAGATAGAATTGGTTATATAAATTCATAGACAATCCTTATTATTCCCTAAAAAAAGTTAGAAATAAACAGATGGCTAGATTACAAGTGGTACTCTAAAGTTAGCACAGGTTGCGATAAGCAATATCACAACCTCGCTAACTTGAGCTCATGTTACAATATAAAAGTATATGCGTTCACTCAAAAGCAAACTAAATTTGCACTTGTCAGGTTAGCACAACTGAATAACCCATGTAAAGGCTAAGGGGCCGATTCATCAAAGCTTCAACTGATAATACAATAGAATCCACTTGAATCTCGCGTTATATTCAACGCAAATTGAATCCGTCGTAATTAACAAAGCCTCAACATCGGCAAATGTTGAAATGTGTGACGCAATATACGCTCCCACGATCTCAATCCGACACAGATCGATGCTTGCATCATTCCAGATGTTTCAAATTCACATTCGACTCTATTTGACCCTCTTACCAATTTATCAAACATTCAAAAGGTACGCTCGCTTCTTTTCTGCCGCAGCGTATCTATCATTCAAACCACCACCCTCGAGGCCGCAAATGCCATAGAATGATTTATGACATCAGCCAATCTGATTTACATTTACATTTTATATTATCACTAAATAATAAAATTGCTCTATACCTGAGTCACTGATCACTCATCAGAACTTGTAAGTGCCATTTGTTACATTGTGTATTATACTTTGAAAGTATATATGAAATTAGTATTAAAGTTAAACATTGATGATGACATTAGGACACACAGTGTAATATTTTTGACAATGATTTTAAAAATCGAATGATGTTTGATTCAATATAATCTTAAGCTGATAGCTCAAAGGGATAGTCCACCTAACATTAAACTGTCATTAGTGATGTCGCGAATAGTTCGCCGGCGAATAGTTCCCGGCGAACATAGCTTGTTTGCGTTCGCCGCGGTGGGCGAATATATGCGATGTTCGATCCGCCCCCTATTCGTCATCATTGAGTAATACTTTGACCCTGTACCTCACAGTCAGAAGCCAATCAGCAGCAGACCCTCCCTCCCAGACAGCATCCATTTTAGATTCATTTGGAAGCTGCATTCTTAGTGAGAGGAGGGACAGTGCAGCTGCTGCTGATTTAATAGGGAAATTGATAGCTAGGCTAGTGTATTCAGTGTCCACTACAGTCCTGAAGGACTCATCTGATCTCTGCTGTAAGGACAGCACCCAAAAAGCCCTTTTTAGGGCTAGAACATCAGTCTGCTTTTTTTTTTTCCTGTGTAATCTAATTGCAGTTGCCTGCCTGCCAGGGTGTGTGTCAGGCTCACAGCGTATACTGTGCCCACTTGCCCAGTGCCACCACTCATATCTGGTGTAACAGTAGTGTAGATTTTAAAAAAACAACACTTTTTTGACTGTGTTAAATAATAGCAGTCAGTTTCCTTCACACGTGTGCGTTTCAGTGCCTGCCTGCCAGGGCACAGTGTCACCCCAGTGCAACTCATATCTGGTGTAACAGTAGTGTAGATTTTAAAAAAAAAACACTTTTTTGACTGTGTTAAATAATAGCAGTCAGTTTCCTTCACACGTGTGTGTTTCAGTGCCTGCCTGCCAGGGCACAGTGTCACCCCAGTGCAACTCATATCTGGTGTAACAGTAGTGTAGATTTAAAAAAAACAACACTTTTTTGACTGTGTTAAATAATAGCAGTCAGTTTCCTTCACACGTGTGCGTTTCAGTGCCTGCCTGCCAGGGCACAGTGTCACCCCAGTGCAATTCATATCTGGTGTAACAGTAGTGTAGATTTAAAAAAAAAAAACAACACTTTTTTTGACTGTGTTAAATAATAGCAGTCAGTTTCCTTCACACGTGTGCGTTTCAGTGCCTGCCTGCCAGGGCACAGTGTCACCCCAGTGCAACTCATATCTGGTGTAACAGTAGTGTAGATTTTAAAAAAAAAACACTTTTTTGACTGTGTTAAATAATAGCAGTCAGTTTCCTTCACACGTGTGTGTTTCAGTGCCTGCCTGCCAGGGCACAGTGTCACCCCAGTGCAACTCATATCTGGTGTAACAGTAGTGTAGATTTAAAAAAAACAACACTTTTTTGACTGTGTTAAATAATAGCAGTCAGTTTCCTTCACACGTGTGCGTTTCAGTGCCTGCCTGCCAGGGCACAGTGTCACCCCAGTGCAATTCATATCTGGTGTAACAGTAGTGTAGATTTAAAAAAAACAACACTTTTTTGACTGTGTTAAATAATAGCAGTCAGTTTCCTTCAAACGTGTGCGTTTCAGTGCCTGCCTGCCAGGGCACAGTGTCACCCCAGTTTAACTCATATCTGGTGTAACAGTAGTGTAGATTTAAAAAAAAACAACACTTTTTTGACTGTGTTAAATAATAGCAGTCAGTTTCCTTCACACGTGTGCGTTTCAGTGCCTGCCTGCCAGGGCACAGTGTCACCCCAGTGCAACTCATATCTGGTGTAACAGTAGTGTAGATTTAAAAAAACAACAACACTTTTTTGACTGTGTTAAATAATAGCAGTCAGTTTCCTTCACACGTGTGCGTTTCAGTGCCTGCCTGCCAGGACACAGTGTCACCCCAGTGCAACTCATATCTGGTGCAACAGTAGTGTAGATTTAAAAAAAACAACACTTTTTTGACTGTGTTAAATAATAGCAGTCAGTTTCCTTCACACTAATAATAATAAAGGGATTATTTATCTTTTAAAACAATAAAAATTCTGGTGTAGACTGTCCCTTTAAACGGGGAGTTTGGTCTGTCACTGTTAACCGGGCGTAACCCTTACACTACCTGATCGATACAACATCATACCTGATGTTTTAAAGCACGTTATTCCAAACAATTTAGGAATGTTAGGTGATTTATGCCCTTTATGGATTAAAACCAGACTCTGCATCAACTATGTAATTTTCCATGGGAGTTTTGCCATGGATCCCCTCTGGCATGCCACAGTCCAGGTGTTAGTCCCCTTGAGACAACTTTTCCATCACTATTGTGGCCAGAAAGAGTCCCTGTGGGTTTTAAAATTTTCCCGCCTATTGAAGTCTATGCTGGTTCGCCCGGTTTGCCCGTTCGCGAACAGTTGCGGAAGTTCGCGTTCGCCGTTCGTGAACGCCAAATTTTAGGTTCGCGACATCACTAACTGTCATGAATCAGATACAGCAGAAATTAAAATCACCTCTTTACTGTCATTATATTTTCAGTGTTTTTCTTCCTTCTCTTGAATTTAATTTTCATTAAGAAATGTCATCTTATATGCAAGCCCATTTTATAACACCTGTGTAGGGGTGGTGTTTAAAACTACACTGCAATCAGGAAGGGTTACACAGGTGCAGAGAGAAAACTGACCCAGCTGTTAAAATATCCATTGTTTGCAAATAAATACCTATGATTCCCTGATTACATGTTATATTCGCAATTATTCTTCCTCAGAATAATAATATATTTACACTATATACATATAGTGGTATAAATAAACACAGAGATATGAAAGACAACATTGTTTAGAACAAAATAAAATTTAGGAACATGTAAATATGTTTGGAAAAGATTTCTGACATAACACACACACATATATATATATATATATATATATATATATATATTATACAAGTATGTGCAAATATATATGTACAAATTCTAGCATTAATAATAATTTTTAAAAAAAGAAAAACCCAAGAGATAGTCATATCATGATTTCTAGAAATACAAATACACATTAATTTGTGTAAAAATATCATATATCAGATTTTTTGTATAACAAATAAATAAAACAAAAAAATATCTTTCTATGAGATATTATTGTTTGTTCAGGTATAAATCTGGCTATTTATTGGACATTAACAGATGAAAAGTAAAAGATTAGCTTGTTGATGGACAGTAATGATATGGTATAAATAAAGTTGGAAAAAACTGAATATCTGCGACATCGATGACTTATCATCACTCCGTACTTGACGTGCGTGTTTTTGACAGACTTAATAAATAAGGGCGTCGTATGTGGATTAGTGACAGCGATGTTTGACAATGTCTGGCGAGCGTATTGACTCCAGGGAATGCACTGAGATTGACGCTTTGATAAATCAGCCCCTAAGGGTTAAAAAAAATGTACACCAAACACAACATAAATACATTAAAATAAATGATTGCACTCATATATATAGTTTCTGATATATACACTATGGAGTCTTTTCCGGTTAAATGCCTGAAAACATAAAAATTAAATGTCATTAATTTTAATATTCAATAAGGTGTTTTACAATGTATTTCACATTCCAAAGTTCTTCACATAGTAGTGGTATTTTTAAATAGATATTCCTATATATATCTATACCTGTATAAATTCATATAGATATATAGATCTAGATATATATTTTACCAAAAAATAATCATATACAATATATATAAATATATATATATATATATATATATATATATATATATATATATATATATATATATTTATAAATAAAAATAACATTTCTTCTATGTGAGGAACTTTGGAATATAAAATATTTTAAACACCTTCAGTTTTATCGCTGTAGGGCTAATGCAGTGTTGGCTTATTGTGCGAGGGAAAGTGTAATAATGTGCATTCCATCAAAGTTTATGGGGAGATGAATTTAATGTGGTTTTTGATATCCGAAGTCTAGCTGTTAGAGTGTGTCTAAAAAAAGTCAGCTCGCCACTTGTAATCTGGCCCAGAATAGGGTTGTGTTTGTAACTAGATATAGTGATATTAGTAGGAAAGTGCATAGGATTCTATGTGGATTTTGGAATATTTTGTAAACATGCAATCCCAATTTGACAACTTTTCAGGAATTTCCGATAGTATCTTATAAAAGAGGGAACAATTTAAAGGATTCATTAGTGAAGGCTGATACTGGACCCAGTTGAGTTTTGACACCCAGGGACTTAAATATGGAATTGGACTGGTCCTTTTTGTTGTTGTAAATTAATCTGTAAAGAATGTGTGTATAGTGACCTATCTCTGGAGGGCAGCAATACCTAGTACTTAGTGGTTTGGGTGCTTATTTGGTATACATATACAAGTGTCTTGGAGCCCTTTGCAGTCAAGTAGCTAAATAAATAAAAAATAATATTTATGCAATATTGATATTTAATAAAATGTTTATGTACTTTAAATATTTCACAATTCAATGTTCTTCACATAGGAGCATACCATTTTAAACAACTTTCCAATTTATATCTAGTATCAAATTTGCTTAATTCTCTTGACATCCTTTGTTGAAGCAACATCAGTTCACTACTGGGAGCTATCTGAACAAAAGGCATATATGCTCAGCTACTAATCAGCAGCTAGCGCCCAGTAGTGCGTTGCTGCTACTGAGCCTACCTACAAATGTTTTTCAACAAAGGATACCAAGAGAACAAAGCTAATTATATAATAGAAGGAAATTGCAAAGATGCACTGCTAGTTTCCCCAAACATAGGGCTAGATAACAAGTGGAGCACTAAATATGGATTTCGCGAAAGCGATAATTGCGATCCACTGAATAATAACAATGCACACTAATGTGCTCTGGTATTACAAGCTCAGTGCAATGCGATTGTGAGTTCACGTTTGCATTGAAAGGAAGCATTGCACTCACGAGAGCGCGCTTCCATAGGCTCCAATAGTAGCCTCATTCTCATGCTGTGAGGCAAGGAATGAGAACTAGCGCATATGAGCATATACATATATATTTACTGGGAACACAAAGTTCCCATAGACCTCTATGTTAAGGCACTTTTCAGTGCCATTTTCTTTCTAACAACCCACTATCTTTATTTTTTAATAAAATATATTACACCTGATTTTGGGCGCATTTGGTGAACGTTTATAAAATTAACCAGAGATCTGATCTCTGGTTAATTTTATAAGCGCTAATTGCTTCCGTGAGCACGCAGTAGCAATAACCAGTCATTTGTAATGGCTGGTTATTTGTTACGCGCCCGCAAACGGGAGCATTTGCTTTTTTGCGGTCACGCAATAAATTACTGCTCCACTTGTAATCTAGCCCATAGCTGGTAGAGGGGTTTATGAGCACTTTTAGGTTGGTGGTGGTGTGTGACCATGTGCGCTGTTCAAAACAGCCAATAGGATGAGACCTACTGAAATCCTATTGGCTGTTCAAACCAGCCAATAGGATTTCAGTAGGTCTCATCCTATTGGCTGTTTTGAACAGCCAATAGGATTTTCGAACCTCTCATCCTATTCACTGATTTGAATTTGAAGAATCAAATCAACCAATAGGAATGCAAGATGCACCATTTTGAAACGGCTACCTTGCATTCAACTTCAGTGTACGGCAGGGTCCATATGAAGAGGACGCTCCGCTCAGGATAGGATCGACTTCAAGGATGGCTCCTCTCCACGCCACCGAGATGAAGATAGATGATGCCACCGGGATGGATGAAGACCTTGCCGTCTGGATGAAGACCTCACCGCCTGGATGGAGATGGATGTCCGGACTTTAGAAACCGTGAGTAGATCTTCTGGGGTTAGTGTTAGGTTTTTTAAAAAAAAATTTGCGTGTTTTTTTTTAGATTAGGGTTTGGGCTTTGAAAAAGAGCTAAATGCCCTTTTAAGGGCAATGCCCATGTAAATGCTCCTTTAGGGGCAATGGGTAGCTTAGTTTTTTTTTAGAGTTAGGTTTTTTATTAAATTGAAAAATTAATCTAAGCTAAATTAAATTTGGTGGAGAGGATATGCAAACCTGCAATATTCTCCAATGAAAATTGTAATATATTCTTTCTGTCTCTCAGTGTATGCTACAGCAAAGATCTGTCTCTTACTGACACAACAAAGTGGGAATTAGTTAGTCTGTTCTTGCATATTTATGCATTCCTTAGTCCTACCAAACTAGCACTCAGGATTGGCCAGAAAATGTCACAAATCACAGACGGATAGAAACATCAATCAAAACTACTAACCTGAGGCAGATTAGGGGGGGGGGGCAATTGACCCCCCGAGAACATGTTTATGTGTGTGTATATGTGTGTGTTTGTATATATGTGTGTATATGTGTATGTATTTTTATGTGTATGTGTGGGCATATATATGTGTGTGTGTTTGTATATATATGTGTGTGTATGTGTGTATTTGTGTATATGTGCATGTGTGTGTGTGTGTGCGAATGCATGTGTGTTTATTTGTGTGTATATATGTATGTTATATATGTGTGTGTGTTTGTGTGTATGCGCATGTGTGTGTATGTATGTGATGTGTGTGTGTGTTTCTGTATATATATGTCTGTATGTGTGTGTGTATGCGCATGTGTTTTTGTGCGTTTGTGTATATGTGCATATTTGTGTATTTGTGCATGTGTGTGTGTGTGTGCATGTATATGTGTGTGTTTGTGCATATACCTGTATGTGTGTGTAAATGCATGTGTGTATGTTTGTGTATATATATATATTTCTGCAATTGTGTGTAGATGAGTTTGTGTTTATATGTGTGTGTGTGTGTGTATATATGTCTGCAATTGTGTTTATGTATGCGCATCTGTGTGTGTGTGTGTGTATATGAGTGTGTTTATGTGTATGGATGTGTATATGTGTGTGTATCTGTGTTTGTGAATAAGTGTGTGTATCTGTGTTTGTGTATAAGTGTGTGTATCTGTTTGTATATATGTGTGTGTATCTGTGTTTGTGTATATGTGTGTGTATCTGTTTGTATATATGTGTGTGTATCTGTGTTTGTGTATATGTGTGTGTATCTGTGTTTGTGTATATGTGTGTGTATCTGTGTTTGTGTATAAGTGTGTGTATCTGTGTTTGGTTTGTGTATATGTGTGTGTATCTGTGTTTGTGTATTAGTGTGTGTATCTGTGTTTGTGTATGTGTGTGTATCTGTGTTTGTGTATAAGTGTGTGTATCTGTTTGTATATATGTGTGTGTATCTGTGTTTGTGTATATGTGTGTGTATCTGTGTTTGTGTATTAGTGTGTGCATCTGTGTTTGTGTATATGTGTGTGTATCTGTGTTTGTGTATTAGTGTGTGTATCTGTGTTTGTGTATAAGTGTGTGTATCTGTGTTTGTGTATAAGTGTGTGTATCTGTGTTTGTGTATATGTGTGTGTATCTGTGTTTGTGTATAAGTGTGTGTATCTGTGTTTGTGTATATGTGTGTATGTATGTGTGTCTATGTGCATATGTGTGTGTATCTGTGTTTGTGTATATGTGTGTATCTGTGTTTGTGTATAAGTGTTTGTATCTGTGTGTGTATAAGTGTGTGTATCTGTGTGTGTGTATAAGTGTGTGTATCTCTGTGTGTGTATAAGTGTGTGTATATGTGTTTGTGTATAAGTGTGTGTATCTGTGTTTGTGTATATGTGTGTGTATCTGTGTTTGTGTATAAGTGTGTGTATCTGTGTTTGTGTATAAGTGTGTGTATCTGTGTTTGTGTATATGTGTGTGTATCTGTGTGTGTATAAGTGTGTGTATCTGTGTTTGTGTATAAGTGTGTGTATCTGTGTTTGTGTATATGTGTGTGTATCTGTGTTTGTGTATAAGTGTGTGTATCTGTGTTTGTGTATATGTGTGTGTATCTGTGTTTGTGTATAAGTGTGTGTATCTGTGTTTGTGTATAAGTGTGTTTATCTGTGTTTGTGTATATGTGTGTGTATCTGTGTTTGTGTATATGTGTGTGTATCTGTGTTTGTGTATAAGTGTGTGTATCTGTGTTTGTGTATATGTGTGTGTATCTGTGTGTGTATAAGTGTGTGTATCTGTGTTTGTGTATAAGTGTGTGTATCTGTGTTTGTGTATATGTGTGTGTATCTGTGTTTGTGTATAAGTGTGTGTATCTGTGTTTGTGTATATGTGTGTGTATCTGTGTTTGTGTATAAGTGTGTGTATCTGTGTTTGTGTATAAGTGTGTGTATCTGTGTTTGTGTATAAGTGTGCGTATCTGTTTGTGTGTATAAGTGTGTGTATCTGTGTTTGTGTATAAGTGTTTGTATCTGTGTGTGTATCTGTGTTTGTGTATAATGTGTGTATCTGTGTTTGTGTATAAGTGTGTGTATCTGTGTGTGTATAAGTGTGTTTATCTGTGTTTGTGTATATGTGTGTGTATCTGTGTTTGTGTATAAGTGTGTGTATCTGTGTGTGTATAAGTGTGTTTATCTGTGTTTGTGTATATGTGTGTGTATCTGTGTTTGTGTATAAGTGTGTGTATCTGTGTGTGTATAAGTGTGTTTATCTGTGTTTGTGTATATGTGTGTGTATCTGTGTTTGTGTATAAGTGTGTGTATCTGTGTGTGTGTATGAGTGTGTGTATCTGTGTTTGTGTATATGTGTGTGTATCTGTGTTTGTGTATTAGTGTGTGTATCTGTGTTTGTGTATATGTGTGTGTATCTGTGTGTGTATAAGTGTGTTTATCTGTGTTTGTGTATATGTGTGTGTATCTTTGTTTGTGTATAAGTGTGTGTATCTGTGTGTGTATAAGTGTGTGTATCTGTGTGTGTGTATGAGTGTGTGTATCTGTGTTTGTGTATATGTGTGTGTATCTGTGTTTGTGTATAAGTGTGTGTATCTGTGTTTGTGTATAAGTGTGTGTATCTGTGTGTGTATAAGTGTGTTTATCTGTGTTTGTGTATATGTGTGTGTATCTTTGTTTGTGTATAAGTGTGTGTATCTGTGTGTGTATAAGTGTGTTTATCTGTGTTTGTGTATATGTGTGTGTATCTGTGTTTGTGTATATGTGTGTGTATCTGTGTTTGTGTATATGTGTGTGTATCTGTGTTTGTGTATAAGTGTGTGTATCTGTGTTTGTGTATATGTGTGTGTATCTGTGTTTGTGTATAAGTGTGTGTATCTGTGTTTGTGTATAAGTGTGTTTATCTGTGTTTGTGTATATGTGTGTGTATCTGTGTTTGTGTATAAGTGTGTGTATCTGTGTTTGTGTATAAGTGTGTTTATCTGTGCTTGTGTATATGTGTGTGTATCTGTGTTTGTGTATAAGTGTGTGTATCTGTGTTTGTGTATAAGTGTGTTTATCTGTGTTTGTGTATATGTGTGTGTATCTGTGTTTGTGTATAAGTGTGTTTATCTGTGTTTGTGTATATGTGTGTGTATCTGTGTTTGTGTATAAGTGTGTTTATCTGTGTTTGTGTATATGTGTGTGTATCTGTGTTTGTGTATAAGTGTGTGTATCTGTGTTTGTGTATAAGTGTGTGTATCTGTGTTTGTGTATATGTGTGTGTATATGTGTTTGTGTATAAGTGTGTGTATCTGTGTGTGTATAAGTGTGTTTATCTGTGTTTGTGTATATGTGTGTGTATCTGTGTTTGTGTATAAGTGTGTGTATCTGTGTGTGTATAAGTGTGTTTATCTGTGTTTGTGTATATGTGTGTGTATCTGTGTTTGTGTATATGTGTGTGTATATCTGTGTTTGTGTATATGTGTTTATCTGTGTTTGTGTATATGTGTGTGTATCTGTGTTTGTGTATAAGTGTGTGTATCTGTGTTTGTGTATATGTGTGTGTATCTGTGTTTGTGTATAAGTGTGTGTATCTGTGTTTGTGTATAAGTGTGTTTATCTGTGTTTGTGTATATGTGTGTGTATCTGTGTTTGTGTATAAGTGTGTGTATCTGTGTTTGTGTATAAGTGTGTTTATCTGTGTTTGTGTATATGTGTGTGTATCTGTGTTTGTGTATAAGTGTGTGTATCTGTGTTTGTGTATAAGTGTGTGTATCTGTGTTTGTGTATATGTGTGTGTATCTGTGTTTGTGTATATGTGTGTGTATCTGTGTTTGTGTATAAGTGTGTGTATCTGTGTTTGTGTATATGTGTGTGTATCTGTGTTTGTGTATAAGTGTGTGTATCTGTGTTTGTGTATATGTGTGTATCTGTGTTTGTGTATAAGTGTGTGTATCTGTGTTTGTGTATAAGTGTGTTTATCTGTGTTTGTGTATATGTGTGTGTATCTGTGTTTGTGTATAAGTGTGTGTATCTGTGTTTGTGTATAAGTGTGTGTATCTGTGTTTGTGTATAAGTGTGTGTATCTGTGTTTGTGTATAAGTGTGTGTATCTGTGTTTGTGTATAAGTGTTTGTATCTGTGTGTGTATCTGTGTTTGTGTATAAGTGTGTGTATCTGTGTTTGTGTATAAGTGTGTGTATCTGTGTGTGTATAAGTGTGTTTATCTGTGTTTGTGTATATGTGTGTGTATCTGTGTTTGTGTATAAGTGTGTGTATCTGTGTGTGTATAAGTGTGTTTATCTGTGTTTGTGTATATGTGTGTGTATCTGTGTTTGTGTATAAGTGTGTGTATCTGTGTGTGTATAAGTGTGTTTATCTGTGTTTGTGTATATGTGTGTGTATCTGTGTTTGTGTATAAGTGTGTGTATCTGTGTTTGTGTATAAGTGTGTATCTGTGTTTGTGTATAAGTGTGTTTATCTGTGTTTGTGTATATGTGTGTGTATCTGTGTTTGTGTATAAGTGTGTGTATCTGTGTTTGTGTATAAGTGTGTGTATCTGTGTTTGTGTATATGTGTGTGTATATGTGTTTGTGTATAAGTGTGTGTATCTGTGTGTGTATAAGTGTGTTTATCTGTGTTTGTGTATATGTGTGTGTATCTGTGTTTGTGTATAAGTGTGTGTATCTGTGTGTGTATAAGTGTGTTTATCTGTGTTTGTGTATATGTGTGTGTATCTGTGTTTGTGTATATGTGTGTGTATCTGTGTTTGTGTATAAGTGTGTGTATCTGTGTTTGTGTATATGTGTGTGTATCTGTGTTTGTGTATAAGTGTGTGTATCTGTGTTTGTGTATAAGTGTGTTTATCTGTGTTTGTGTATATGTGTGTGTATCTGTGTTTGTGTATAAGTGTGTGTATCTGTGTTTGTGTATAAGTGTGTTTATCTGTGTTTGTGTATATGTGTGTGTATCTGTGTTTGTGTATAAGTGTGTGTATCTGTGTTTGTGTATAAGTGTGTTTATCTGTGTTTGTGTATATGTGTGTGTATCTGTGTTTGTGTATAAGTGTGTGTATCTGTGTTTGTGTATAAGTGTGTGTATCTGTGTTTGTGTATAAGTGTGTTTATCTGTGTTTGTGTATATGTGTGTGTATCTGTGTTTGTGTATAAGTGTGTGTATCTGTGTTTGTGTATAAGTGTGTTTATCTGTGTTTGTGTATATGTGTGTGTATCTGTGTTTGTGTATAAGTGTGTGTATCTGTGTGTGTATAAGTGTGTTTATCTGTGTTTGTGTATATGTGTGTGTATCTGTGTTTGTGTATAAGTGTGTGTATCTGTGTGTGTGTATAAGTGTGTTTATCTGTGTTTGTGTATATGTGTGTGTATCTGTGTTTGTGTATATGTGTGTGTATCTGTGTTTGTGTATAAGTGTGTGTATCTGTGTTTGTGTATAAGTGTGTGTATCTGTGTTTGTGTATATGTGTGTGTATCTGTGTTTGTGTATAAGTGTGTGTATCTGTGTTGTGTATAAGTGTGTTTATCTGTGTTTGTGTATATGTGTGTGTATCTGTGTTTGTGTATAAGTGTGTGTATCTGTGTTGTGTATAAGTGTGTTTATCTGTGTTTGTGTATATGTGTGTGTATCTGTGTTTGTGTATAAGTGTGTGTATCTGTGTTGTGTATATGTGTGTGTATCTGTGTTTGTGTATATGTGTGTGTATCTGTGTTTGTGTATAAGTGTGTGTATCTGTGTTTGTGTATATGTGTGTGTATCTGTGTTTGTGTATATGTGTGTGTATCTGTGTTGTGTATCTGTGTTTGTGTATAAGTGTGTTTATCTGTGTTTGTGTATATGTGTGTGTATCTGTGTTTGTGTATAAGTGTGTGTATCTGTGTTTGTGTATAAGTGTGTTTATCTGTGTTTGTGTATATGTGTGTGTATCTGTGTTTGTGTATAAGTGTGTGTATCTGTGTTTGTGTATAAGTGTGTGTATCTGTGTTTGTGTATAAGTGTGTGTATCTGTGTTTGTGTATATGTGTGTGTATCTGTGTTTGTGTATAAGTGTGTGTATCTGTGTTTGTGTATATGTGTGTGTATCTGTGTTTGTGTATAAGTGTGTGTATCTGTGTTTGTGTATATGTGTGTGTATCTGTGTTTGTGTATAAGTGTGTGTATCTGTGTTTGTGTATAAGTGTGTGTATCTGTGTTTGTGTATATGTGTGTGTATATGTGTTTGTGTATAAGTGTGTGTATCTGTGTGTGTATAAGTGTGTTTATCTGTGTTTGTGTATATGTGTGTGTATCTGTGTTTGTGTATAAGTGTGTGTATCTGTGTGTGTATAAGTGTGTTTATCTGTGTTTGTGTATATGTGTGTGTATCTGTGTTTGTGTATATGTGTGTGTATCTGTGTTTGTGTATATGTGTGTGTATCTGTGTTTGTGTATAAGTGTGTGTATCTGTGTTTGTGTATATGTGTGTGTATCTGTGTTTGTGTATAAGTGTGTGTATCTGTGTTTGTGTATAAGTGTGTTATCTGTGTTTGTGTATATGTGTGTGTATCTGTGTTTGTGTATAAGTGTGTGTATCTGTGTTTGTGTATAAGTGTGTTTATCTGTGTTTGTGTATATGTGTGTGTATCTGTGTTTGTGTATAAGTGTGTGTATCTGTGTTTGTGTATAAGTGTGTGTATCTGTGTTTGTGTATATGTGTGTGTATCTGTGTTTGTGTATATGTGTGTGTATCTGTGTTTGTGTATATGTGTGTGTATCTGTGTTTGTGTATAAGTGTGTGTATCTGTGTTTGTGTATATGTGTGTGTATCTGTGTTTGTGTATAAGTGTGTGTATCTGTGTTTGTGTATAAGTGTGTGTATCTGTGTTTGTGTATATGTGTGTGTATCTGTGTTTGTGTATAAGTGTGTGTATCTGTGTTTGTGTATAAGTGTGTTTATCTGTGTTTGTGTATATGTGTGTGTATCTGTGTTTGTGTATAAGTGTGTGTATCTGTGTTTGTGTATAAGTGTGTTTATCTGTGTTTGTGTATATGTGTGTGTATCTGTGTTTGTGTATAAGTGTGTGTATCTGTGTTTGTGTATAAGTGTGTGTATCTGTGTTTGTGTATAAGTGTGTGTATCTGTGTTTGTGTATATGTGTGTGTATCTGTGTTTGTGTATAGTGTGTGTATCTGTGTGTATAAGTGTGTATCTGTGTTTGTGTATATGTGTGTGTATCTGTGTTTGTGTATAAGTGTGTGTATCTGTGTGTGTATAAGTGTGTTATCTGTGTTTGTGTATATGTGTGTGTATCTGTGTTTGTGTATAAGTGTGTGTATCTGTGTGTGTATAAGTGTGTTTATCTGTGTTTGTGTATATGTGTGTGTATCTGTGTTTGTGTATAAGTGTGTGTATCTGTGTGTGTATAAGTGTGTTTATCTGTGTTTGTGTATATGTGTGTGTATCTGTGTTTGTGTATATGTGTGTGTATCTGTGTTTGTGTATATGTGTGTGTATCTGTGTTTGTGTATATGTGTGTGTATCTGTGTTTGTGTATAAGTGTGTGTATCTGTGTTTGTGTATATGTGTGTGTATCTGTGTTTGTGTATAAGTGTGTGTATCTGTGTTTGTGTATAAGTGTGTTTATCTGTGTTTGTGTATATGTGTGTGTATCTGTGTTTGTGTATAAGTGTGTGTATCTGTGTTTGTGTATAAGTGTGTTTATCTGTGTTTGTGTATATGTGTGTGTATCTGTGTTTGTGTATAAGTGTGTGTATCTGTGTTTGTGTATAAGTGTGTTTATCTGTGTTTGTGTATATGTGTGTGTATCTGTGTTTGTGTATATGTGTGTGTATCTGTGTTTGTGTATATGTGTGTGTATCTGTGTTTGTGTATAAGTGTGTGTATCTGTGTTTGTGTATAAGTGTGTGTATCTGTGTTTGTGTATATGTGTGTGTATCTGTGTTTGTGTATAAGTGTGTGTATCTGTGTTTGTGTATATGTGTGTGTATCTGTGTTTGTGTATAAGTGTGTGTATCTGTGTTTGTGTATAAGTGTGTGTATCTGTGTTTGTGTATATGTGTGTGTATCTGTGTTTGTGTATATGTGTGTGTATCTGTGTTTGTGTATAAGTGTGTGTATCTGTGTTTGTGTATATGTGTGTGTATCTGTGTTTGTGTATAAGTGTGTGTATCTGTGTTTGTGTATAAGTGTGTGTATCTGTGTTTGTGTATAAGTGTGTGTATCTGTGTTTGTGTATAAGTGTTTGTATCTGTGTGTGTATCTGTGTTTGTGTATAAGTGTGTGTATCTGTGTTTGTGTATAAGTGTGTGTATCTGTGTGTGTATAAGTGTGTTTATCTGTGTTTGTGTATATGTGTGTGTATCTGTGTTTGTGTATAAGTGTGTGTATCTGTGTGTGTATAAGTGTGTTTATCTGTGTTTGTGTATATGTGTGTGTATCTGTGTTTGTGTATAAGTGTGTGTATCTGTGTGTGTATAAGTGTGTTTATCTGTGTTTGTGTATATGTGTGTGTATCTGTGTTTGTGTATAAGTGTGTGTATCTGTGTGTGTGTATAAGTGTGTTTATCTGTGTTTGTGTATATGTGTGTGTATCTGTGTTTGTGTATATGTGTGTGTATCTGTGTTTGTGTATAAGTGTGTGTATCTGTGTTTGTGTATATGTGTGTGTATATGTGTTTGTGTATAAGTGTGTGTATCTGTGTGTGTATAAGTGTGTTTATCTGTGTTTGTGTATATGTGTGTGTATCTGTGTTTGTGTATAAGTGTGTGTATCTGTGTGTGTATAAGTGTGTTTATCTGTGTTTGTGTATATGTGTGTGTATCTGTGTTTGTGTATATGTGTGTGTATCTGTGTTTGTGTATATGTGTGTGTATCTGTGTTTGTGTATAAGTGTGTGTATCTGTGTTTGTGTATATGTGTGTGTATCTGTGTTTGTGTATAAGTGTGTGTATCTGTGTTTGTGTATAAGTGTGTTTATCTGTGTTTGTGTATATGTGTGTGTATCTGTGTTTGTGTATAAGTGTGTGTATCTGTGTTTGTGTATAAGTGTGTTTATCTGTGTTTGTGTATATGTGTGTGTATCTGTGTTTGTGTATAAGTGTGTGTATCTGTGTTTGTGTATAAGTGTGTGTATCTGTGTTTGTGTATAAGTGTGTGTATCTGTGTTTGTGTATAAGTGTGTTTATCTGTGTTTGTGTATATGTGTGTGTATCTGTGTTTGTGTATAAGTGTGTGTATCTGTGTTTGTGTATAAGTGTGTTTATCTGTGTTTGTGTATATGTGTGTGTATCTGTGTTTGTGTATAAGTGTGTGTATCTGTGTTTGTGTATAAGTGTGTGTATCTGTGTTTGTGTATATGTGTGTGTATATGTGTTTGTGTATAAGTGTGTGTATCTGTGTGTGTATAAGTGTGTTTATCTGTGTTTGTGTATATGTGTGTGTATCTGTGTTTGTGTATAAGTGTGTGTATCTGTGTGTGTATAAGTGTGTTTATCTGTGTTTGTGTATATGTGTGTGTATCTGTGTTTGTGTATATGTGTGTGTATATCTGTGTTTGTGTATATGTGTGTGTATCTGTGTTTGTGTATATGTGTGTGTATCTGTGTTTGTGTATAAGTGTGTGTA
Organism: Bombina bombina; assembly: GCF_027579735.1. NCBI lineage: Eukaryota > Metazoa > Chordata > Amphibia > Anura > Bombinatoridae > Bombina > Bombina bombina. Next base: position 1,491,056,386 of record NC_069499.1, on the reverse strand, counting down.
TCTGTGTTTGTGTATATGTGTGTGTATCTGTGTTTGTGTATAAGTGTGTGTATCTGTGTTTGTGTATAAGTGTGTTTATCTGTGTTTGTGTATATGTGTGTGTATCTGTGTTTGTGTATAAGTGTGTGTATCTGTGTTTGTGTATAAGTGTGTTTATCTGTGTTTGTGTATATGTGTGTGTATCTGTGTTTGTGTATAAGTGTGTGTATCTGTGTTTGTGTATAAGTGTGTGTATCTGTGTTTGTGTATATGTGTGTGTATCTGTGTTTGTGTATATGTGTGTGTATCTGTGTTTGTGTATAAGTGTGTGTATCTGTGTTTGTGTATATGTGTGTGTATCTGTGTTTGTGTATAAGTGTGTGTATCTGTGTTTGTGTATATGTGTGTGTATCTGTGTTTGTGTATAAGTGTGTGTATCTGTGTTTGTGTATAAGTGTTTGTATCTGTGTGTGTATCTGTGTTTGTGTATAAGTGTGTGTATCTGTGTTTGTGTATAAGTGTGTGTATCTGTGTGTGTATAAGTGTGTTTATCTGTGTTTGTGTATATGTGTGTGTATCTGTGTTTGTGTATAAGTGTGTGTATCTGTGTGTGTATAAGTGTGTTTATCTGTGTTTGTGTATATGTGTGTGTATCTGTGTTTGTGTATAAGTGTGTGTATCTGTGTGTGTATAAGTGTGTGTATCTGTGTTTGTGTATATGTGTGTGTATCTGTGTTTGTGTATAAGTGTGTGTATCTGTGTTTGTGTATAAGTGTGTGTATCTGTGTTTGTGTATAAGTGTGTTTATCTGTGTTTGTGTATATGTGTGTGTATCTGTGTTTGTGTATATGTGTGTGTATCTGTGTTTGTGTATAAGTGTGTGTATCTGTGTTTGTGTATATGTGTGTGTATATGTGTTTGTGTATAAGTGTGTGTATCTGTGTGTGTATAAGTGTGTTTATCTGTGTTTGTGTATATGTGTGTGTATCTGTGTTTGTGTATATGTGTGTGTATCTGTGTTTGTGTATAAGTGTGTGTATCTGTGTTTGTGTATATGTGTGTGTATCTGTGTTTGTGTATAAGTGTGTGTATCTGTGTTTGTGTATAAGTGTGTTTATCTGTGTTTGTGTATATGTGTGTGTATCTGTGTTTGTGTATAAGTGTGTGTATCTGTGTTTGTGTATAAGTGTGTTATCTGTGTTTGTGTATATGTGTGTGTATCTGTGTTTGTGTATAAGTGTGTGTATCTGTGTTTGTGTATAAGTGTGTTTATCTGTGTTTGTGTATATGTGTGTGTATCTGTGTTTGTGTATAAGTGTGTGTATCTGTGTTTGTGTATAAGTGTGTGTATCTGTGTTTGTGTATATGTGTGTGTATCTGTGTTTGTGTATATGTGTGTGTATCTGTGTTTGTGTATAAGTGTGTTTATCTGTGTTTGTGTATATGTGTGTGTATCTGTGTTTGTGTATAAGTGTGTTTATCTGTGTTTGTGTATATGTGTGTGTATCTGTGTTTGTGTATAAGTGTGTTTATCTGTGTTTGTGTATATGTGTGTGTATCTGTGTTTGTGTATAAGTGTGTGTATCTGTGTTTGTGTATAAGTGTGTGTATCTGTGTTTGTGTATATGTGTGTGTATCTGTGTTTGTGTATAAGTGTGTGTATCTGTGTGTGTATAAGTGTGTTTATCTGTGTTTGTGTATATGTGTGTGTATCTGTGTTTGTGTATAAGTGTGTGTATCTGTGTTGTGTATAAGTGTGTTTATCTGTGTTTGTGTATATGTGTGTGTATCTGTGTTTGTGTATATGTGTGTGTATATCTGTGTTTGTGTATATGTGTGTGTATCTGTGTTTGTGTATATGTGTGTGTATCTGTGTTTGTGTATAAGTGTGTGTATCTGTGTTTGTGTATATGTGTGTGTATCTGTGTTTGTGTATAAGTGTGTGTATCTGTGTTTGTGTATAAGTGTGTGTATCTGTGTTTGTGTATATGTGTGTGTATCTGTGTTTGTGTATAAGTGTGTGTATCTGTGTTTGTGTATAAGTGTGTGTATCTGTGTTTGTGTATATGTGTGTGTATCTGTGTTTGTGTATAAGTGTGTGTATCTGTGTTTGTGTATAAGTGTGTGTATCTGTGTTTGTGTATATGTGTGTGTATCTGTGTTTGTGTATATGTGTGTGTATCTGTGTTTGTGTATATGTGTGTGTATCTGTGTTTGTGTATAAGTGTGTGTATCTGTGTTTGTGTATAAGTGTGTGTATCTGTGTTTGTGTATATGTGTGTGTATCTGTGTTTGTGTATAAGTGTGTGTATCTGTGTTTGTGTATATGTGTGTGTATCTGTGTTTGTGTATAAGTGTGTGTATCTGTGTTTGTGTATAAGTGTGTTTATCTGTGTTTGTGTATATGTGTGTGTATCTGTGTTTGTGTATAAGTGTGTGTATCTGTGTTTGTGTATATGTGTGTGTATCTGTGTTTGTGTATAAGTGTGTGTATCTGTGTTTGTGTATAAGTGTGTGTATCTGTGTTGTGTATATGTGTGTTTATCTGTGTTTGTGTATAAGATGTGTGTGTGTGTGTGTGTGTATTGTGTGTATTTGTGTGTGTATATGTGTGTGTATCTGTGTTTGTGTATATGTGTGTGTATCTGTGTTTGTGTATAAGTGTGTTATCTGTGTTTGTGTATATGTGTGTGTATCTGTGTTTGTGTATAAGTGTGTGTATCTGTGTGTGTATAAGTGTGTTTATCTGTGTTTGTGTATATGTGTGTGTATCTGTGTTGTGTGTGTGTGTATCTGTGTGTGTATAAGTGTGTTTATCTGTGTTTGTGTATATGTGTGTGTATCTGTGTTTGTGTATAAGTGTGTGTATCTGTGTTTGTGTATAAGTGTGTTTATCTGTGTTTGTGTATATGTGTGGTATCTGTGTTTGTGTATATGTGTGTGTATCTGTGTTTGTGTATAAGTGTGTGTATCTGTGTTTGTGTATAAGTGTGTGTATCTGTGTTTGTGTATAAGTGTGTGTATCTGTGTTTGTGTATAAGTGTGTTTATCTGTGTTTGTGTATATGTGTGTGTATCTGTGTTTGTGTATATGTGTGTGTATCTGTGTTTGTGTATAAGTGTGTGTATCTGTGTTTGTGTATAAGTGTGTGTATCTGTGTTTGTGTATAAGTGTGTGTATCTGTGTTTGTGTATAAGTGTGTGTATCTGTGTTTGTGTATAAGTGTGTGTATCTGTGTTTGTGTATATGTGTGTGTATCTGTGTTTGTGTATAAGTGTGTGTATCTGTGTTTGTGTATAAGTGTGTTTATCTGTGTTTGTGTATATGTGTGTGTATCTGTGTTTGTGTATAAGTGTGTGTATCTGTGTTTGTGTATAAGTGTGTGTATCTGTGTTTGTGTATATGTGTGTGTATCTGTGTTTGTGTATAAGTGTGTTTATCTGTGTTTGTGTATATGTGTGTGTATCTGTGTTTGTGTATAAGTGTGTGTATCTGTGTTTGTGTATATGTGTGTGTATCTGTGTTTGTGTATAAGTGTGTGTATCTGTGTTTGTGTATATGTGTGTGTATCTGTGTTTGTGTATAAGTGTGTTTATCTGTGTTTGTGTATATGTGTGTGTATCTGTGTTTGTGTATAAGTGTGTTTATCTGTGTTTGTGTATATGTGTGTGTATCTGTGTTTGTGTATAAGTGTGTGTATCTGTGTTTGTGTATAAGTGTGTGTATCTGTGTTTGTGTATAAGTGTGTGTATCTGTGTTTGTGTATAAGTGTGTGTATCTGTGTTTGTGTATAAGTGTGTGTATCTGTGTTTGTGTATAAGTGTGTGTATCTGTGTGTGTATAAGTGTGTTTATCTGTGTTTGTGTATATGTGTGTGTATCTGTGTTTGTGTATAAGTGTGTGTATCTGTGTGTGTATAAGTGTGTTTATCTGTGTTTGTGTATATGTGTGTGTATCTGTGTTTGTGTATAAGTGTGTGTATCTGTGTTTGTGTATATGTGTGTGTATCTGTGTTTGTGTATAAGTGTGTGTATCTGTGTTTGTGTATAAGTGTGTGTATCTGTGTTTGTGTATAAGTGTGTTTATCTGTGTTTGTGTATATGTGTGTGTATCTGTGTTTGTGTATAAGTGTGTGTATCTGTGTTTGTGTATAAGTGTGTGTATCTGTGTTTGTGTATATGTGTGTGTATCTGTGTTTGTGTATAAGTGTGTGTATCTGTGTTTGTGTATAAGTGTGTTTATCTGTGTTTGTGTATATGTGTGTGTATCTGTGTTTGTGTATAAGTGTGTGTATCTGTGTTTGTGTATATGTGTGTGTATCTGTGTTTGTGTATAAGTGTGTGTATCTGTGTTTGTGTATATGTGTGTGTATCTGTGTTTGTGTATAAGTGTGTGTATCTGTGTTTGTGTATAAGTGTGTGTATCTGTGTTTGTGTATAAGTGTGTGTATCTGTGTTTGTGTATAAGTGTGTGTATCTGTGTGTGTATAGTGTATCTGTGTTTGTGTATAAGTGTGTGTATCTGTGTTTGTGTATAAGTGTGTGTATCTGTGTGTGTATAAGTGTGTTTATCTGTGTTTGTGTATATGTGTGTGTATCTGTGTTTGTGTATAAGTGTGTGTATCTGTGTGTGTATAAGTGTGTTTATCTGTGTTTGTGTATATGTGTGTGTATCTGTGTTTGTGTATAAGTGTGTGTATCTGTGTGTGTATAAGTGTGTTTATCTGTGTTTGTGTATATGTGTGTGTATCTGTGTTTGTGTATAAGTGTGTGTATCTGTGTGTGTATAGTGTGTTTATCTGTGTTTGTGTATATGTGTGTGTATCTGTGTTTGTGTATATGTGTGTGTATCTGTGTTTGTGTATAAGTGTGTGTATCTGTGTTTGTGTATATGTGTGTGTATCTGTGTTTGTGTATATGTGTGTGTATCTGTGTTTGTGTATAAGTGTGTGTATCTGTGTTTGTGTATATGTGTGTGTATCTGTGTTTGTGTATAAGTGTGTGTATCTGTGTGTGTATAAGTGTGTTTATCTGTGTTTGTGTATATGTGTGTGTATCTGTGTTTGTGTATATGTGTGTGTATCTGTGTTTGTGTATAAGTGTGTGTATCTGTGTTTGTGTATATGTGTGTGTATCTGTGTTTGTGTATAAGTGTGTGTATCTGTGTTTGTGTATAAGTGTGTTTATCTGTGTTTGTGTATATGTGTGTGTATCTGTGTTTGTGTATAAGTGTGTGTATCTGTGTTTGTGTATAAGTGTGTTTATCTGTGTTTGTGTATATGTGTGTGTATCTGTGTTTGTGTATAAGTGTGTGTATCTGTGTTTGTGTATAAGTGTGTTTATCTGTGTTTGTGTATATGTGTGTGTATCTGTGTTTGTGTATAAGTGTGTTTATCTGTGTTTGTGTATATGTGTGTGTATCTGTGTTTGTGTATAAGTGTGTTTATCTGTGTTTGTGTATATGTGTGTGTATCTGTGTTTGTGTATAAGTGTGTGTATCTGTGTTTGTGTATAAGTGTGTGTATCTGTGTTTGTGTATATGTGTGTGTATATGTGTTTGTGTATAAGTGTGTGTATCTGTGTGTGTATAAGTGTGTTTATCTGTGTTTGTGTATATGTGTGTGTATCTGTGTTTGTGTATAAGTGTGTGTATCTGTGTGTGTATAAGTGTGTTTATCTGTGTTTGTGTATATGTGTGTGTATCTGTGTTTGTGTATATGTGTGTGTATATCTGTGTTTGTGTATATGTGTGTGTATCTGTGTTTGTGTATAAGTGTGTGTATCTGTGTTTGTGTATATGTGTGTGTATCTGTGTTTGTGTATAAGTGTGTGTATCTGTGTTTGTGTATAAGTGTGTTTATCTGTGTTTGTGTATATGTGTGTGTATCTGTGTTTGTGTATAAGTGTGTGTATCTGTGTTTGTGTATAAGTGTGTTTATCTGTGTTTGTGTATATGTGTGTGTATCTGTGTTTGTGTATAAGTGTGTGTATCTGTGTTTGTGTATAAGTGTGTGTATCTGTGTTTGTGTATATGTGTGTGTATCTGTGTTTGTGTATATGTGTGTGTATCTGTGTTTGTGTATAAGTGTGTGTATCTGTGTTTGTGTATATGTGTGTGTATCTGTGTTTGTGTATATGTGTGTGTATCTGTGTTTGTGTATAAGTGTGTGTATCTGTGTTTGTGTATAAGTGTGTTTATCTGTGTTTGTGTATATGTGTGTGTATCTGTGTTTGTGTATAAGTGTGTGTATCTGTGTTTGTGTATAAGTGTGTTTATCTGTGTTTGTGTATATGTGTGTGTATCTGTGTTTGTGTATAAGTGTGTGTATCTGTGTTTGTGTATAAGTGTGTTTATCTGTGTTTGTGTATATGTGTGTGTATCTGTGTTTGTGTATAAGTGTGTTTATCTGTGTTTGTGTATATGTGTGTGTATCTGTGTTTGTGTATAAGTGTGTTTATCTGTGTTTGTGTATATGTGTGTGTATCTGTGTTTGTGTATAAGTGTGTGTATCTGTGTTTGTGTATAAGTGTGTGTATCTGTGTTTGTGTATATGTGTGTGTATATGTGTTTGTGTATAAGTGTGTGTATCTGTGTGTGTATAAGTGTGTTTATCTGTGTTTGTGTATATGTGTGTGTATCTGTGTTTGTGTATAAGTGTGTGTATCTGTGTGTGTATAAGTGTGTTTATCTGTGTTTGTGTATATGTGTGTGTATCTGTGTTTGTGTATATGTGTGTGTATCTGTGTTTGTGTATATGTGTGTGTATCTGTGTTTGTGTATATGTGTGTGTATCTGTGTTTGTGTATAAGTGTGTGTATCTGTGTTTGTGTATATGTGTGTGTATCTGTGTTTGTGTATAAGTGTGTGTATCTGTGTTTGTGTATAAGTGTGTTTATCTGTGTTTGTGTATATGTGTGTGTATCTGTGTTTGTGTATAAGTGTGTGTATCTGTGTTTGTGTATAAGTGTGTTTATCTGTGTTTGTGTATATGTGTGTGTATCTGTGTTTGTGTATAAGTGTGTGTATCTGTGTTTGTGTATAAGTGTGTGTATCTGTGTTTGTGTATATGTGTGTGTATCTGTGTTTGTGTATATGTGTGTGTATCTGTGTTTGTGTATATGTGTGTGTATCTGTGTTTGTGTATAAGTGTGTGTATCTGTGTTTGTGTATAAGTGTGTGTATCTGTGTTTGTGTATATGTGTGTGTATCTGTGTTTGTGTATAAGTGTGTGTATCTGTGTTTGTGTATATGTGTGTATCTGTGTTTGTGTATAAGTGTGTGTATCTGTGTTTGTGTATAAGTGTGTTTATCTGTGTTTGTGTATATGTGTGTGTATCTGTGTTTGTGTTTAAGTGTGTGTATCTGTGTTTGTGTATATGTGTGTGTATCTGTGTTTGTGTATAAGTGTGTGTATCTGTGTTTGTGTATAAGTGTGTGTATCTGTGTTTGTGTATAAGTGTGTGTATCTGTGTTTGTGTATAGTGTGTGTATCTGTGTTGTGTATATGTGTGTGTATCTGTGTTTGTGTATAAGTGTGTGTATCTGTGTTTGTGTATAAGTGTGTGTATCTGTGTGTGTATAAGTGTGTTTATCTGTGTTTGTGTATATGTGTGTGTATCTGTGTTTGTGTATAAGTGTGTGTATCTGTGTGTGTATAAGTGTGTTTATCTGTGTTTGTGTATATGTGTGTGTATCTGTGTTTGTGTATAAGTGTGTGTATCTGTGTGTGTATAAGTGTGTTTATCTGTGTTTGTGTATATGTGTGTGTATCTGTGTTTGTGTATAAGTGTGTGTATCTGTGTGTGTGTATAAGTGTGTTTATCTGTGTTTGTGTATATGTGTGTGTATCTGTGTTTGTGTATATGTGTGTGTATCTGTGTTTGTGTATAAGTGTGTGTATCTGTGTTTGTGTATATGTGTGTATATGTGTTTGTGTATAAGTGTGTGTATCTGTGTGTGTATAAGTGTGTTTATCTGTGTTTGTGTATATGTGTGTGTATCTGTGTTTGTGTATAAGTGTGTGTATCTGTGTGTGTATAAGTGTGTTTATCTGTGTTTGTGTATATGTGTGTGTATCTGTGTTTGTGTATATGTGTGTGTATCTGTGTTTGTGTATAAGTGTGTGTATCTGTGTTTGTGTATATGTGTGTGTATCTGTGTTTGTGTATAAGTGTGTGTATCTGTGTTTGTGTATAAGTGTGTTTATCTGTGTTTGTGTATATGTGTGTGTATCTGTGTTTGTGTATAAGTGTGTGTATCTGTGTTTGTGTATAAGTGTGTTTATCTGTGTTTGTGTATATGTGTGTGTATCTGTGTTTGTGTATAAGTGTGTGTATCTGTGTTTGTGTATAAGTGTGTTTATCTGTGTTTGTGTATATGTGTGTGTATCTGTGTTTGTGTATAAGTGTGTTTATCTGTGTTTGTGTATATGTGTGTTTATCTGTGTTTGTGTATAAGTGTGTTTATCTGTGTTTGTGTATAAGTGTGTGTATCTGTGTTTGTGTATAAGTGTGTGTATCTGTGTTTGTGTATAAGTGTGTGTATCTGTGTTTGTGTATATGTGTGTGTATATGTGTTTGTGTATAAGTGTGTGTATCTGTGTGTGTATAAGTGTGTTTATCTGTGTTTGTGTATATGTGTGTGCATCTGTGTTTGTGTATAAGTGTGTGTATCTGTGTGTGTATAAGTGTGTTTATCTGTGTTTGTGTATATGTGTGTGTATCTGTGTTTGTGTATATGTGTGTGTATATCTGTGTTTGTGTATATGTGTGTGTATCTGTGTTTGTGTATATGTGTGTGTATCTGTGTTTGTGTATAAGTGTGTGTATCTGTGTTTGTGTATATGTGTGTGTATCTGTGTTTGTGTATAAGTGTGTGTATCTGTGTTTGTGTATAAGTGTGTTTATCTGTGTTTGTGTATATGTGTGTGTATCTGTGTTTGTGTATAAGTGTGTGTATCTGTGTTTGTGTATAAGTGTGTTTATCTGTGTTTGTGTATATGTGTGTGTATCTGTGTTTGTGTATAAGTGTGTGTATCTGTGTTTGTGTATAAGTGTGTGTATCTGTGTTTGTGTATATGTGTGTGTATCTGTGTTTGTGTATATGTGTGTGTATCTGTGTTTGTGTATAAGTGTGTGTATCTGTGTTTGTGTATATGTGTGTGTATCTGTGTTTGTGTATAAGTGTGTGTATCTGTGTTTGTGTATAAGTGTGTTTATCTGTGTTTGTGTATAAGTGTGTGTATCTGTGTTTGTGTATAAGTGTGTGTATCTGTGTTTGTGTATATGTGTGTGTATCTGTGTTTGTGTATAAGTGTGTGTATCTGTGTTTGTGTATAAGTGTGTGTATCTGTGTTTGTGTATAAGTGTGTGTATCTGTGTTTGTGTATAAGTGTGTGTATCTGTGTTTGTGTATAAGTGTGTGTGTATCTGTGTTTGTGTATGTGTGTATGTGTGTGTGTATGTGGTGTATGTGTGTTTGTGTATAAGTGTGTGTATCTGTGTTTGTGTATATGTGTGTGTATCTGTGTTTGTGTATAAGTGTGTGTATCTGTGTTTGTGTATAAGTGTGTGTATCTGTGTTTGTGTATAAGTGTGTGTATCTGTGTTTGTGTATATGTGTGTGTATCTGTGTTTGTGTATAAGTGTGTGTATCTGTGTTTGTGTATAAGTGTGTTTATCTGTGTTTGTGTATAAGTGTGTGTATCTGTGTTTGTGTATAAGTGTGTGTATCTGTGTTTGTGTATAAGTGTGTTTATCTGTGTTTGTGTATATGTGTGTGTATCTGTGTTTGTGTATAAGTGTGTTTATCTGTGTTTGTGTATATGTGTGTGTATCTGTGTTTGTGTATAAGTGTGTTTATCTGTGTTTGTGTATATGTGTGTGTATCTGTGTTTGTGTATAAGTGTGTGTATCTGTGTTTGTGTATAAGTGTGTGTATCTGTGTTTGTGTATATGTGTGTGTATCTGTGTTTGTGTATAAGTGTGTGTATCTGTGTTGTGTATAAGTGTGTTTATCTGTGTTTGTGTATATGTGTGTGTATCTGTGTTTGTGTATATGTGTGTGTATCTGTGTTGTGTATAAGTGTGTTTATCTGTGTTTGTGTATATGTGTGTGTATCTGTGTTTGTGTATATGTGTGTGTATCTGTGTTTGTGTATATGTGTGTGTATCTGTGTTTGTGTATAAGTGTGTGTATCTGTGTTTGTGTAATAGTGTGTGTATCTGTGTTTGTGTATAAGTGTGTGTATCTGTGTTTGTGTATAAGTGTGTGTATCTGTGTTTGTGTATATGTGTGTTTATCTGTGTTTGTGTATAAGTGTGTGTATCTGTGTTTGTGTATAAGTGTGTTTATCTGTGTTTGTGTATATGTGTGTGTATCTGTGTTTGTGTATATGTGTGTGTATATGTGTGTGTATATGTGTGTGTATCTGTGTTTGTGTATAAGTGTGTGTATCTGTGTTTGTGTATAAGTGTGTGTATCTGTGTTTGTGTATAAGTGTGTGTATCTGTGTTTGTGTATAAAGTGTGTGTATCTGTGTTTGTGGTATATGTGTGTGTATCTGTGTTTGTGTATATGTGTGTGTACTCTGTGTTTGGTTTATAAGTGTGTTTATCTGTGTTTGTGTATATGTGTGTGTATCTGTGTTTGTGTATAAGTGTGTGTAATCTGTGTTTGTGTATAAGTGTGTGTATCTGTGTTTGTGTATATGTGTGTGTATCTGTGTTTGTGTATAAGTTGTTTATCTGTGGTTGTGTATATGTGTGTATCTGTGTTTTGTGTATATGTGTGTGTATCTGTGTTTGTGTATAAGTGTGTGTATCTGTGTTTGTGTATAAGTGGGTGTATCTGTGTTTGTGTATATGTGTGTGTATCTGTGTTTGTGTATAAGTGTGTGTATCTGTGTTTGTGTATAAGTGTGTGTTATCTGTGTTTGTGTATATGTGTGTGGTATCTGTGTTTGTGTATAAGTGTGTGTATCTGTGTTTGTGTATAAGTGTGTGTATCTGTGATTTGTGTATTAAGTGTGTTTATCTGGGTTTGTGTATATGTGTGTGTATCTGTGTTTGTTGTATAAGTGTGTTTATCTGTGTTTGTGTATATGTGTGTGTATCTGTGTTTGTGTATAAGTGTGTGTATCTGTGTTTGTGTATAAGTGTGTGTATCTGTGTTTGTGTATATGGTGTGTGTATCTGTGTTTGTGTATATGTGTGTTGTGTGTGTATAGTGTGTTGTATCTGTGTTTGTGTATATGTGTGTGTATCTGTGTCTTGTGTATATGTGTGTGTATCTGTGTGTGTATAGTGTGGTTTTATCTGTGTTTGTGCTATATGTGTGTGTATCTGTGTTTGTGCTATAAGTGTGCTGTATATCTGTGTTTGTGTATATGTGTGTGTATCTGTGTTTGTGTATATGTGTGTGTATCTGTGTATGTGTATAAGTAGTGTGTATCTGAGTTGTGTATCTGGTGTTGTAACTGTGTGTGTATAACTGTGTTTATCTGTGTTGTGTATATTGTGTGTGTATCTGTGTTTTGTGTATAAGTGTGTGTATCTGTGTTTGAGTATAAGTGTGTTTATCTGTGTTTGTGTATCAGTTGTGATGTATCTGTGTATGTGTATAAGTGTGTTTCTCTGTGATTTGTGTCTAAGAGTGTGTATCTGTGATTTGGTGTTGTATATGTGTAGCTGTATCTGTGTATGTGTGTATATGTGTGTGTATCTGTGTTTGTGTATATGTGTGTGTATCTGTGTTTGTGTATCAGTGTGTGTATCTGTGTTTGTGTATATGTGTGTGTATCTGTGTTTGTGTATATGTGTGCGTATCTGTTTGGTGTATAAGTGTGTGTATCTGTGTTGTGTATAAGTTGTTTGTATCTGTGTGTGTATTGTGTTGAGTATAGTGTGTGTATCTGTGTTTGTGTATAATGTGTGTGTATCTGTGTTGTGTAATAGTGTGTTTATCAGGATTGTATCACCTCCCCCCAAATATGGTATCTGTGTGTGTATCTGTGTTTGTGTATAAGTGAGTGTATCAGTGTTGAGTTTATGTGTGTGTATCTGTGTTTGTGT